>NC_056734.1:623717945-623810445 GCF_019279795.1 Protopterus annectens
TCTATGTTTGGGATGCCTTAAAATCATATCTATATGGACAAAGTATCAGATGGTATAATAATAAAAGGAAATCTTGGGATAAGGAATTGTTAGATATTCAAAGTAAATTAGACTCTTATAAACATAATAATAAAGAAAATATTATGGACAAGAAAGTTATTGAAGAAATAAACAAACTAAATGAGAAATACAAAGAAATTTTAACTCATAAAGTTAAAATAACTTTAGAGAAATATAAGTTTTTGTCTTATTCAATAAGCCCCAAATACTTAGATAGACTTAAAAAATAAAACAAAAAGATTGAATAAACAAAACCATATCAAAGAAATCTTTTCTCTAAGGAAAAAGAAGAATGTTTCTAGTATACCAGAAATACTGGATGAATTTAGAAATCACTTTCACAAGATTAACCATAACAACATTAACATGGAACCTAAAGATAAAATAAAGGAGTTTATAACCACAAACATGAATAAAAAGCTTAAGAAACAACAGATTAAACTATTGGACAAGAGTATTTCATATACAGAAGTTATTACACAAATACATAAGCTTAAATCAAACAAAGCACCGGGTAATGATGGTATTATACCAGAGATATATAAAATCCTTTCTAAAACTACATATTCATTAATACATAAGGTTTTTATTTTGGCCCAAACTGAGTTAATAACCGCCCCATCTTGGCAATATACATTTATTTCACCAATTTTAAAACCTAATAAAGATCCAACTAGATGTTCTTCATATCGACCCATCTCATTACTTAATGTTGATTATAAAATGTTTATGAGTATTTTTGCTGATAGATTGAAGACAATCATCCCCGGCATTATAGATATAGATCAGACGGGCTTCATTGTAAATAGAAATACTTTTGATAATATAAGAAGAACTTTAACATTAATTGATTTTGCAAATAGGAAAAAGAAAGATTTAACACTTATTAGTCTTGATATAGGTTCAGCATTTGATTCAGTAAGTTGGGACTATCTGTTTACCTTACTGAAATGCACAAACTTCTCTGATGCATTTGTAAATTTAATTGAGCATTTATACAAAGGAACGCTGGCTTATATTAAGGTAGGAACATATGTTTCACAAAAAATACCCATTCTTAAAGGTACAAAGCAAGGATGTCCACTTTCTCCACTATTCACTTTAGTAATGGAGCCTTGGGCTAATTTGATTAGAAACAGTACTGACATAGAGGGTTTTGAAATAGACGAAAATACAACATCAAAAATTCAACTTTTTGCAGATGATGTTCTAATTACATCAGCAGGATCTAATTCTTCTATGCAGTCTTTATTTGATAAAATGATGAATTTTAAAAGTATTTCTGGTTTAATATTCAATAAAGAAAAAACTAAAATACTACCTATATATACACGAAAAAATATTCTCATTAGTGATTTTACTAAATATGTACCCAATTCAGGTCAGATAACTTATTTAGGTATAATACTATCTAAAGATATTAAATCTATTATATATAATAACTATAATACCTGTTTTCTTAATATACAAAATCTTTTTAATACCTGGAATAATATGTTTTTTACTATGGAGGAGAGACTTACAATTATTAAAATGATAATATTCCCCAAGATTTTATACTTAATACAATCAATAATACTTTCACCTACAAAAATAATTATCAAGAAACTGAATACACTAATGTTAAATTTCTTATGGGCACCTAATAGACCTAGGATTGCATTAAAGAAACATACTAATAGCTGGTCTCAAGGGGTATTTCTTTTCCAGACTTTAATTTATATATTATCTCTTCTATTATAAAAGTTATTACTTTATTAATAGATCAGTCATATATCATAAAATGGAAAGATTATTGGGAGCTAATTAGTATGCACTTCATGAAAATCTCCTTAACACATAAAAATATGATTGTAAATAACTCCATGTTGTGGTTGCTAAAGGAATTTTGTACTTCACCTATTACACCTAAACATATGGTTTGTTACCCATTAAATATTATTATTAGTTATCGTAACTTTATATTCATGCACCCTAAGTATAGGGAATGGAATTTTATTGTATTCCTATAATGTATACTCAGGGTATGCTTATGTCATCTACTTCTGAAGGAGCTCATTTAGCTATAGATAATGATCTAAAGTACTGGTATCAGCTGATATCTGATAATAAAGTTAAAAATCTAGATTTCTTAAAACAAGAATTTGATCTAAGAGAAACTTGCTGGTTAGAGGTTCAGATCTTTAGACAACATCTCATTGATAGAATAGATCTAATGTCTATAACAGTTAAAGAATCTATTCCAAAACTGATTGATTACTTGATATTAAATTTACAGCATAAAGTTTCTGATAAAGGTAAACTTTCATATATACATAAAATTATCAGACAAGAAACTTTTTACAGTGTAGATTCATACTGGAATTATTTCACCTCTATTAATGGGGACCCACCAACTCAACAATATATATTGGAATCTGCTTATAGAACTACATCTTCCATTGTCTGGAGACTTTATACATGGAAATTTTTACATAGATCTTTTTATACACCTTTGATGATGAATAAAATAAATAATAAAGATAATCTATGTAAGAGATGTAATGTAGAAATTAATGCTGACTGGGCTCATATGTTTTATGACTGTATGAAGTTGAAAGAATATTGGAAGTCAATTAATGAATTTTTGCAGGCTCTTTTTACAGATAATTTCATTATTTCTAAGTCTCTTATATTATTCAACACACCTGTACCTCAATGTGTTAAAAAGATTAAGCTTCCCTTGTTATGGTCTATCCTAGCAGTGGCCAGGAAAATAACTAGAAATTGGATTTCAGATACACCTCCTTCGTTCAATGAATTTAAAAATGTTATGAATATAATGTGCCATATGGAAATAAGCACAATTAGAATGAGAACAACTAGAAAAACATCATATTATATTGCATGGGATAATTTACAAAATTTGTTAAAAAAATTCTAATTTCAATAGCACGGTATTTTAGTTTAATTAATTGATCTGATTGTAGTGGATGTCTTTGTAAATACTTTAGTTGTTTTGTTGAATATCATAATAATACCTATTTTTAATTACTTGTATAAAATTGTTATGATATTTCTCTTATATGTTAAAACAATAAACCTGTTTTGAAAAAAAAAAAAACAAATCTGCTGTAACATACTAAACAGTCTAGGAATAGATTATTAGCATATATATTGCCTTCTGCCCAATGGGCCATCACCATATTGGCATAGCTATTAACACATAATGTGCCCATAGCTACACCAAGTTTCTGAAGGTAAAATTCATGATTAAATATAAAAACGGTATTCTCTAAAATAATTTCTAATACTGTACAAATCAACAAAATTTGATTGTTCCTATAAGTATTTCAAGAGTCACCACACTATTCACGGTTATTCCAAATGACTATGGTCTGGAAGCTATTAGAAGTTTTTTTTTTTACATAAGCATTGTGGTTATACAAACGGGTATGTATAACAGAAGGGCCTGTCCATCTTGATGTGGTAATATGCATCCTTCAGGTCTATTGAGCACATCCAGTTCTTCATCCTCTGTATAGTAGGATAAACTGAACCAATTTGTTTAGCGATGTCAGGTCCAAAAATGACCTCAAGTTCCATGACTTTTTGTCACCAAAAAGAACCTCGAGTAAACACCCGATCTGACGATGGGGGGGGTTCATGGACTCTTTTTGTAGCAATTTTGCGATTCTGTGTGCGCATCATCCCTCTTACTGGGTGGAACATTGGGGAAGAAAGGCTTTTGTCTTGGTGTCTCTAAAAATGGAATTGAGTATCCTCTGGATACAATCCTTATCCCCCATCAGTCATTTGTGATGACCTTCCAAGGCTGCGGGCTGCAAGGAAAAGTGCCCCCTGACTGCTTGCAGAGAAAGGCAGTCAGGCAACCGTTCAGGAGCACTGGAAGCATCTGTCAGAGAATGACTCGAAGCCTTTGGTTCTGCAGACCCCCCCCCCTCACCCAAGTAGGCAGCATCTATCATTTTGGCTATTTGCCCCTCTGTCTCTGGGGGAAAATTCTCCCCGAGAATCCTAAAATGGACCCTGAGATTTCTTGAACCACATATTTTTACTCCCACGCTGGCTCTTGGATCAGGACCTTTGTGGAGTAGAAAAATGGATCCTGATGGCAAACAGGGTCTTCCCATCTTTCTCATTGTGGAAGAGTGCATCTCGAACACTGGGCCCAAACAAAGCTGACCGGTCAAAAGGCACACTGACAAAGGACGCTTTGAAAAGTTCCATAAAGTCACACAGCCGCATCCAGACATTACGCCTTATGGCAATGCCGGAACGAGCCACCCTTGAGGTACCCTCTGCTGCATGGGATATCAGCCTCTTGTATGCGTTAGACAGGGATTGGAGGGTGGCTATTCCGGAAGAGAAAAACCTTCTGATCCTCTGCAGACATGGACCCCAGGGTCGAGCTACAGAGTTCCTTCACCAGGTGTCTCTGTAGTCTTGTAAAATGGAAAAAAAATAGTTTAGTGCCCTCAAGGTGAAGTGGCAGAGGCATAAGCTCTTTTACCAAATCTGTCCAGAGCCCTAGAGTCCCTGTTAGAGGATGGAGAAAGTAGCTTTCTTGGGCCAGCCCCTTTTTGGTGGCTGCCACAACAACCAAGGCATCTACCAGAATACCTTTAATCCAAAAAGATTTGTCCTGGGGAGCACTCAAGATTTTGCCAGCATGCTTGGGGATGGGCTATACTGTGTCCGGTTCCTTTCATGCACTAGAAGACACCAACTTAATCATTGGGTCTGCAAGGGGAGACAACCAGGATGTAGATGGGCTAGACCCAAAAGCCTCCAACAGCACTGTTTCCTCCGGCAGGGGTTTTGGGAAGACCATCCACCTCTTTGGCAGAGGATTTCTAAAATGTCGCCAAAGGATACATCATCCACTACAGATCTTGGGGAACCCTCCCCTCCAGAAAATCAGTGTCAGTGGTGAGACATTTCTCTGGGGACTCAATGTACCTCTACTTTCAGTCTCTTCGGAGTAACCTCCTCAGTGGGGTGCTCCAGGAAGGTGTCAGAATATCTCAAGAGGTCCACAGATAGGACAGCTTGGAGGCTTCCCAGGGCCGGCTGCCATCTTGGTAGCAAAGAGGCCTCAGAGACAGATCCAGTGGAAACAGGGACATGTTCTGCTGACCTGAGAACCAAGGGTCTGTCAGCGTGGGAGAGGACCCCCTCCACCACTCTGTAGGCAGAAGGACTCTGAACAGCTGAAGGTAGTCCTCCTAGGGCCAAGGCTACTGGAACAGACATCCCTTGGGGCCCCTGAGTCTCATGCTCCTAAGGGGGAGTCAGAGCGGAGCTGTCGAACACCGAAGCTAAGAGGGGAAGAGTCAGCTCTGAAAACAGAGTCAAAGTCACCCCCCTGAAACGACAGAGAGGCTACTGCTCAGAGACATATTCAGAACTGACACTGTTGGCGACCAAACAGGTTGGAGAGAAAGTCGGGAGGCACAGGTGTGATAACTATCAGCTCTGACACCTTGGTTCCCAGGACCAACAAAACAGACTCCAAAACTGAAGGTCAGACCAGAGAAGAAGCCACAGGATGGAATGGGGAAAGCCTCAATGATCCACAGGGGACAAAGCAGGCAGAATCCTCATCTGAATCTGTGCTTCGAGAAATTGCCTCATCAATCTACCAACATCCTTATCCAATAAACTCTGAAAAGACCTGATGGAAGAGGATGTGGAAGCAAGTCTGGAGGTGCTTTCTGAAGAGGTCTCCTGGAGCGGGTATCTCTGAGCTGAACGCTCGGCCACAGACTACAGACCGAGGTATGGGGCAGAGAGACAACAGTGGTAAACGAAGGACACTGTTCCAAAGTCTTCGGTTCTGACAGCTTTGGCACCTTTTTGACAGGCTCCAGCTGAGACCACCAGTCAGGAGAATACTTTCTTGTTTCCTGGGCCTCTTTATGCTTTCTAGAGTGTGTTTGAGCCCTTGTAGTAGTATAAACAGTAAGAGAAGAGGCAGGCAGTAACCCCTTGAGAAACAACTTATTACGGCAATCCGCCAAGGCTCTTGGGTGAAAACTACACAGACTGAACAGTTGCTATTCAAATGTGAAGGCCCCAAGCAATAGACACACTCGGGGTATCAGACAAGGGAAACGTGCCCATAGGAAGTGCACTTCTTGATGCCTAAGGGCTTATCAGCCCTGTCCGATTTAGGTTTGGACATGACGAAACCCGATTAAAACTTATGAAACTCTTCTACAGACAGCTGAAGGAGGCAGGGAAATAAGACAAAAGACAAGAATTTTGTTACAGCAAACTCAGTGCAAAAAAGAAAACCACATTCAGTTGGAGGAGCTCAAGAGCACCAGAACCTCACTGCTTGTTCAGTAAGCAGCATACATCTGAGGTACTTTGGGGGAAAGAGGCATTATGGGTAGGGAGGAGGAACTACAGCTTCATATCTCAAACTAGTGAAACGGCAGAGTCGGTTCTAAGGGTCGGAACAGAGACCCACCGGTTAATGAAGAATGAAAATAGAGCATATCAGATCAGGTCTTTTCCTTAAGATTTCCCTATCCATTTCTCTTTAACTATACTCTGATATCAGTCCCTGGTAGCAAAGGTAGTCTCTATTTTGCAATCCAAACGTCTTCTTGGTCTCACCCCACTCTTACTTTTCCCTGCTGTACATACCTCTCAACCTTTTAGAGCAATAAATCTGGACAAAGCCAGAAATAAAAGCAGGAGAAAGGCCCAAAAATAGGGACATTTTTAAATATTGCTCTTACAAACTTAGAAAGTTGACAGAATAACAGGTTTTACATTAGCATGACATTTCTGAATGGTATGATGTCAAACTCAAATATCTGTCATTATTTTTTAACTTTAGTCTTTAAAGATTTCCCACTAGCTTGCCAGAAAACCACTTATATGAGAGGCAAAAATCTGTACAGCTGAGAAGTATGCTGCTGTATTTTTTTGCTGCCAATATCTTGCCAGTTTATTCCAGTAAATTCTACTCTCTTGCCTGTTTTCTGGATTCCTACTGGCAAAATCTTTCTCCATTCTCTTACTGGCTTACTTCTTAGAGTACTTTCTGCAACTTTATGAACATAGTATTCTGTAAGCTTGTCGTTTTCCTTAAGGATCTGCATCCAAAATCCCCCATTTCATCATCCTCCCTTTACAATTTGAATTATAATCTTCTGCTTGTGTTATATATATGGGCTTTAACTGTAGCTCTAAAATATCCCTTCAGATAATGCAACCCTAAACTATCTTGTTTTATTGGATGATCAACTTATCTCACTATTGTCATCTTCCCCTCCCACATAAATTCCTTCATTTCTTTATTACTGTCTACAACTTTTCCTCTGGACAATAAAAATGTATGCCTGACCCCTGTGTAAAGCTAATGGGACGAAAACATTGTTACTGCTTCTATCTTATTATCCATATCCATAAAATAAGAACTTCCCATTTCTCAGTGTTTGTATTATCTTTTTGTTTAGTCTCTTCCCACATATCCTTGGCTGCCATAACAGAAGCCTTTTTAATCCATACTCCTAAGTGCTGCATCTTATGTCCCCATTAATATGGGTATTGCTGAACCAGTTCATGTGTGGATACATAATTTATGCCTATCATATTTTTTATCTTCATTAATTTTATATCACGGAAAGATACGAGACTGTCTCAAAATGTTCTGCAACACTGAAGATGCATCATCTGCAAATAATTTTTCTTGAACACCATACCAATTATATCGTTGTATTTCTGAGTCCCTTATTTACTTTGTCAATTGCTCTAAATGCAATGTAAACAAAGCGGAGAGAGGGCACCCCCCTGCCTGGTTCCTCCTTTCAAACATGTCGTCTAGCAGACAAACCCTCCCCCCCCTCCTTTAATTCTTGCCTCTAATCCTTCATATATCCTCCTAAATAACATTATTGCATCACGGAATGCAAATGCTTCCATTGCCATACTCATAAAATCCCAGCTTCCTCTGTTGAAAGTTTTCTCTGCAAGAAGACCCACCAAAAACAGCGATATTTTCTTACATTCTTCTTCCCTCAGGATTATCATTGTTCTGTTAATGTTAGATGTTTGCCTCCCCTCCACACAACCACACTGATCCATAGCTGTCAATTTTGGCAGAACCTTTACCATTCTTTTAGATAGTATAGACAGACACTTTATAAATCATGGTTTAAACTTGAAATGGGTCTTTATGAAGATGTGCCTGATGGGTCTTTACACTCTTTAGGCAATACAGCCACCACAGCTTTCTTCCAAGATGCCGCTGCTTCTCCTCCTTTTGAAGTACTGTCAAACAGACTGTCCTAGATCCTTATCACTTCTCTCCTAACTTCCATACTTCCACAGGAATATCATTGGTTCCTGAAGACTTTCCTGAAAATGGATTATTCAAGACAGTTTTTCTTATTTCTGCCTATCTTGACTGTTAGCTATTGAGCCTCATGTATATTTAACCTTGGCATAATTAACTATACTCCAACAAAATATCTAAATCTTGGAATACCATGCTTCAGAATATACTCAGCACAATCAAATCATCCAGATTCAAAATACTGCTTAAACACCTGACTGTGTTCCGGCACTAAAGCCAGGCTAAACTCTCTCTCTTTAAAAGGTTTCCTTGCTACTGCAATACCTCCATATTTAAAATTTTCATACCTCTACTTGTACCAGCTGCCCTCTATATGTACAGCTTTTTCTTTTCCGCCTCTGTAAACCTACCTCTGTTAATGTCATATTATAACTCATTTACCATAGAACAAAAGTACAGTTTTGTACCTACCATAAATGTAGATGTTAGAGTGCCAATACAGCTGCAGTCATAACAGATGGGTTCTCCTGCCGTCAGGCGGGTCCTCGGTCGGCCGAATTCCAAAGTCTAGGTCTGGCGTCAGCTGTCATTGCTTCTTCCCTGACGTCATTGCGACAGGGGTACAAAAGAACCAGCAGACGCCATTTTCTTCAGTTTTTCTTGCCCCAGATGTCAGGTGCCCCCAGAAGGAAGGCAATACATAAAATTATGTAATAATGCAATGCAATATAATCAAAGACCAGTAGTTGCAAGCAAATACACCATAAAAGAACACCCCTAGAGGGGAAGGAGGGGGAGAAACCTGGGCTGCAGCTGTATTAGCACTCGAACATCTACATTTATGGTAGGTACAAAACTGTACTATGTTCATCGTGCATACAGCTGCAGTCATAACAGATGGGTAGAATCCCAAAGCTAAGAAAGGGGTGGTAGGCACTAGGTGGAGCTACGAGGAGCCAAAATGCCCTGCAAGACTGCAGTGGCAAAGCCTGCTCTAGATTTGGAGTATAATGGTAGGTTGTAGTGCTTGGAGAAGGTATGCACAGAACTCCAAGTGGCTGCTTCTAAAATATCCTTGGTAGGAACTCCTTTGAGGAAGGCTGCAGAGGTGGCTGTGGCCCTGGTAGAATGAGTTCTAATGCCTGTAGGTACAGTTTTGCCATGAAAGGAATAGCAAGAGCGTATGCAGTGGGCTATCCATTTTGAGATTGTCTGTTTGGATATTGACTTTCCTTGAGCTCCTACAGCATAGGCCACAAAAAGCTGTTCTGATTTTCTGAAGGGTTTTGTTCTGTCCAGATAATAACGCAGTTGTCTGTGGATGTCCAAGGAATGCAGTAATCTCTCCCCTTTGTTTTGAGGATTAGGATAAAAAGTAGGTAAATGTATGGCCTGATTTAAAGCTACCCTGGATACCACTTTAGGCATAAAGGACGGGTTGGTACGCAATGAAACTCTGTCCTGATGGAAGATGATAAAAGGCTGGACAGCCATAAGAGCCTGTAGTTCTGAAACTCTCAGAGCTGAAGTGATAGCCAGAAGGAAAGCTGTTTTCCAGGACAAATATTGTAAATCTGATGAGGCAGCTGGCTCAAAAGGAGGCAAAGTCAGTTTTCCAGAATGAAATTAAGATCCCAAGCAGGTATTGGTTGTTTTCTTGGAGGTCTTAAATTCTTAGCCCCTCTGAGGAACTGTCTTAATAGAGGGTGAGAGAATAAAGGTGGATCAGTGTTGTATTCTGCAGAAATGGCTGAGGCATGGATTTTGATGGAGGAGAACGAAAGTCCACTGCTTAGCAGTTCAGCCAAATATTGTAGTATCTGAGGTAAATTCAGTTTTCCAGGGCACTGGCCCTTTTTCTCATTCCAAACACAAAAACGTTTCCATTTTGCGGAGTAAGCTTTTCTAGTTGATGGCCTTCTGGCCTCCAAAATGACATCCTGCACCTCCTTGGAGAGCAGGGCCTGCTGCGATGCTAAGGAATCTTCCATGCGGCTAGATTGAGTGTTTTCAGCTGACTGTGAAGAGTTTTGAAGCTGTGCTGAGTCAGAAGAAGAGGCATTAGAGGCAGGGTCCATGGTGGGGAATGCATCAGGCTCCTCAGGAGTGGGTACCAGTGTTGCCTTGGCCAGTCCGGAGCAATGAGGATCATCTTTGGTCTGTCTGCTCTGGTCTTCAATAGGACTTTGGGCTGCAGAGGAAGAGGTGGGAAGGCATAAACTGTCATTGATGTCCAACTGAAAGAGAGAGCGTCCACTCTCCAGGCCTTTGGATGGAAAAGCCTTGAGCAGAATTTTGTCAATTGATGATTTTTGTGAGAGGCAAAGAGATCTATGTCTGGCCTTTCCCATTCTTGGATTATTTCTGTAAAAACTTTTGGATGCAACTTCCATTTGTGTGGATCTGTCATATTCCTGCTTAGGTTGTCTGCCAGCGTGTTTTCCTTGCCTGGCAAGTACTGTGCTTGTAGTTCCATTTGTAAGTCCATGGCCATGTTCCAAAGTGACATGGCCAGTCTGCATAGGGGATAAGAATGTGTTCCTCCCTGCTTGTTTATGTACCACATAACTGTGGTGTTGTCTGTTCTTATCAATAGCTGACCTGGTTGTAGAAGGTCCTTGAAAGCTATAATAGCATTCATCACTGCTAGCATTTCTTTTTGATTGATGTGAAGGTGCTTTTCTTTTTGGGTCCATTTGCCCTGAATGCACCGGTCTGTCATGTGCGCCCCCCAGGCGTAGTCCGAGGCGTCTGTTGTGATGACTTGATTTGCTTGAGGCTTGCTGAATGGAAGACCTGTGTTTGTTTGGCATGCTTGAGCCCACCACAGAAATTCCTTTTGCAGACATGGAATTAATGGTATTATTGTTTCCAAACTGTGGCTGTGTTGAGACCATATGTTTTTTAGGTACCATTGTAGTTTTCTCATATGCAGCTTTGCACATGGGATGCGTAAGATGCAAGATGCCATGAATCCCAGAGCCTGCAGGATTTTCCTTGCAGTCAGCCTGGTGCAATTTGCCAGTGTTCTGAAATATTGAATTAGTTGCCCCTGCTTCTCTGGCATGAGGTAGGCCATCTGGGTGTTTGCGTCCAAATTGGCACCCAGGAAAATTATCTTCCGAGAGGGTATTAGTCTTGATTTCTCTTTGTTGACTGTGTATCCTAGAGAGTTTAATAATATTATTACATAAGCCAGATGTTTCAGAAGAATGTGCTTGCTGTCCGCTTGGATCAGGCAGTCGTCCAAATAAGGGTATATTTGTATCCCTTGAAGTCTGCAGTAGGCAATTACTGATGCCAGGCATTTCGTGAATACTCTGGGCGCAGTAGATAACCCAAAGGGCAATGCAGAGAATTGATAATGGGTTGAACCTGCAAGAAATCTGAGGTATCTTCTGCAATTTTGTCTGATTGGGACATGCAGATATGCCTCCTTGAGGTCCAATGTTACCAGCCAAGACTCCTTGCCCAGCATGGGAAGAAGTTGCTGTAGAGTGAGCATCTTGAATTTTGGTGCAGTAGGAATGTGTTTAGGATGGAAAGATCCAAAATCGGTCTCCAATCTTTTCCCTTCCTTGGCACCAGAAATAGCCTGGAATAAAAACCTTGACCTTGTTAATGTGTAGGTACCTCTTGAATAGCTTTCATGTTTATAAGACCTGAAATTTGCTTTTGTGCCTCTGCCCTTTGATTGTGTGGCAGGTTTGGCATGCCTTTCATTTTTGGAAGGGTATGAAAATGGAATTTGTAGCCTCTGTTTATAATGTCCAGGATCCATTTGTCCTTTGTGACAATATGCCAATTTTTTGAGAATAGTGCCAGCTTTCCTCCTAAGGGGGCTGCCATTTGAGACCTGGTTGGCATGCAAAGGGGAAAGTCATTGGTTTTGCTTTCTGAAAAATTGCGAGTTGTCCTCACCACCTCTTTGTGTAGGAGCTTGCCATTGTCTGCCTCTGTACAAGCCTTGTGTTTGTCCTCTGCCCCTCGGGCGCCTGTATCTGCCTCTTTGGGGTCTGTCTGTGGCAGGAAAGGACCAGTTTTTGGAAGGCTAATTTCTACTAAAACGTGGGGGTTGGACCTGCAGAAATTCTCACACAGTTTGCATTGATTTAGCCTTTTCCTCCATCTTCCATAATACTTCCTCAGCATTTGTCCCAAATAGTACATCCTTTTGAAGAGGGGCGTCTAGTAATTTAGCTTTGACATGATCAGGCAAGGCTTGTTCCTTGAGCCAGGCATGCCTACGTATGACTGAGCCTGTAACAGCAGCTCTACATAAGGCCTCTAGAGCATCAAAACCACATTGTAAGGTATGTTTACCCACTTGTTCTGCACTATGCATCAAATCCTGCAACTCCTTCATGTCTGGTTGTTCAGGTTGTGACATTTTACTTTTCAATTGAGATAACAGAAACTGTTGGTATTTTAGCATATGAAACTGACAGTTTAAGGCCCTCATGGATAAGGTAGCCGCGGTATATACCTTTTTCCCCCACCTTTCTAAGGATCTGGAATCTCTCTCGGAAGGCAATGGGTTTTTGGTAATGGAGGCCTTAACTCCCTTGGGCCCCTGAGAGATGGTTTCTAGGTCAGCAGCATGGCTTTTCTATAGAAATTGGTGTGAGTCAGGAACCCTGTAGTACCTGTCAGGCTTAACTGTAGCTGGAGGAAGAGAATCCGGGTTAAGGCAGGCCTCCGAGTAAACATCATCTAGGATGTCCAGGACAGGAGGTATAGCCAGAGGCCTGTGCTGGGGTAACAAAAGAAATTCCCTGAGCCTTTTCTTGGAATCTGAATAATCCTGGCCTTCCCAGTGGAAGTGTTCCCTTAAGGTATGCAGAGTTTCACCAAATGAGTAATCCTCAGGGGGGGATACAGAAGGAATAGATTCCTCTGCATCAGAGTCTTCAAAAGGGGAGTAAGACTGTTCCTGATAATCAGAGTGCTCTGAAATAATGGAGCCCTGATCAGAGGATGGGGAATCTTCCTCCACTCTGGGTCTTTTGTCCGGAGGTGGCTGAGAACCTCTGATTAGAGTAATTAAATCCTCAGCCATTTTAAGCATCTGTTTCTTAGGCATGGGGCCCGGAGATGGGCCCTGTGTAGCTGGTCTCTTAGGGTGCATGGTAGCTTTAGACTTGGTGAAAGCCTTGATGGAGAAAGAAGAGGAAGGTCTGAAGACACCTTGAGTGGAGGTGGACCTGTCCACATTCTGTGTTTCAACGCCAAGCGTGGCTTCGGTATCTGTAGTCAGGGTGTGGGCCGAGGAGCCTGCGACCTCGAGTACAGGAGACACCGCCAAAGATGTGTCGTCTGTAATCAGGGGCTGCGTAGGCGCCTCGCTGAGAACCGGACCACGTGTAGTAGGCTTAGGCGTGGTGTCGGTAGAGGTCGCGGACCTCGAGTGTCGGTCCTTGTCTTTGCGTTTTTTAGACAAAACCGGAGTTGGAGTATCCGACGACATAGTATAGTTAAATGCTTTTCCAAAATAATGCTGGGCGAACTCCACCCGACGCTTAATAGTGTGTTTGTTGAATGTAGCACAAAAGCGACAGACCAAGACGTCGTGGTCTGGGCCTAAACAAGGTATATAGAGGGAATGGAAATCCTTATGCGGTATTTGCTTCCCACAAGAAATACAATTATTAACTTTGTCTGACATTGGTCTGAGGCAAGAAAAAGTTTCCCCAACGGGGTACTTAGCTTTTAAGAAGACTTCGGTTCCAAATTTTTCGTAATCTCAGGAGCTGGCCGACCGGCACTTGCGAACTGCTTCTGCTTCGGGCACCGCGCGGCAAGAAAGACTGAAGAAAATGGCGTCGGCTGGTTCTTTTGTACCCCTGTCGCACTGATGTCAGGGAAGAAGCGACGGCAGCCGACGCTGGACCTAGACTTTGGAATTCGGCTAACCAAGGACCCGCCTGACGGCAGGAGAACCCATCTGTTATGACTGCAGCTGTATGCACGATGAACATCAATGTACCATCTTTGTATCACTGTTATTCCTATATGTAACCAACTTCAGAAACATGCTGTTAAATCTTTACTGTTCTAACAACAGTTTTTTTTTTATTTACCACTAACAATTGTTAATTTTTTTGTCATTTCCTAATTCTGTGGAGCTTTTCTCACTGGCCCTCTGCTGAAAATGGGTCATCAACCCAGTCGGACTTCTTTGGTAAACAAATGTAAAATAAATAAAAATATTCCATAACATGGTGGAGTCAAAGGAAACCCTGGACCTAGAGAGAATATACAGCTTGCAGTGAGAAACAAAGGTGTAACAAGTCCACCCAAATAGCAGGTTCACATACATCATCCATGGAAGCTCTGGGAAAGAAAGCCATAGGAATAGCCACAGCTCTAGTAGAATGACCCTTAGGTTTACCACACAAAGACTTGCCTCTCAAGGTATAAGCAAAGGAAATACAGTCCAACAGCTACTTACATCACTTTAGGCACAGGTCTACCTAACTTGAATTTTGAGAAGGAAACAGATGACTGGATTTTATAAAGGCTTTTGTCTTGTCCAAGTAAGATCTCAATTGTGTATGTACATCCAAGCAATGCAGCAGGTATTCACCCTTGTTTGAGAAATTAGGAAAAATAAAAAAAAAAGGTAAGTAAATCTATTCAAATTACTCTAGGAGGCCACCTTGGGAAGAAAGGACTTTTTTCTTTTTGGGGGAGAAGGATTGGTATGGAGTGAACCACTATCTTTGTGAAACACCAGATAGGAAGGAGTATAATCTAGAGCTTGTACCTCAGAAACTCTCCTGGCAAAGGTAAAGGCCATCTGAAACAAGGTTTTCCAAATAACTTCAGGTCTGAAGTAGCACTGGGTTTGAAAGGATGGCCTACAAAGACTTGCAAAACAAAAGGCAAACCCCAAGGAGGGATGGGATCCCAAATGGGAGGATGCAGAAGAAATACACCTTTGAGAAATGCCTTGGAAATTTTTAGAGCAGCCAAGGGTACTTTATACCTACAGACATAAAAATTACAAATGGCTGCCAGTTGTACCTCGATCATAGAAGCACTAGGGTATGAATTAAACAATTCAGCAAGAAAATCTAGAACTGACTAAGGAAACAAAGAGGATCAAACCCTCAAGATTCCACCCACATCACAAAATGCTTCCACTTACCTGAATACACTTGCCTAATAAATAACTTATGGGACGATGACAAAATACATGCAACACTATTAGATAGCTTGGTATTCCTGGCCATCAGGGGGAACTGGAGAAGCCATGTGGTTAATTTGACAGGCTGCAAAGTGAGAGGATCCAGACCTGCTGGATGGGAAATGAGATCCAAAGTGGGATCCAGAACCAAAGGAAGATATCACAGAAGAGGCCACAGAAAGGGGAACCACAACTGATGGGGCCAGAAGAGAGTTATGAGGCTCACTATCGCTGTGCCATGGTCTTGCCTTCTAAAAAAATTTGACAATCAGAGGAAATGGAGGATATGCATATACAAGACCCAGGGGCCAAGCATACAGAAGAGAGTCTCTGGGTGACTGCCCCTCAGGACAGACCAAGGCATACTAGTTGTTGCATTTGGTGTTGGAGGAGGAAGCAAAGAGGTCGCAACAGAGTGCACCAGCACTGAAAGATCTGACCTCAACGTTCAGATTCAGAAACCACTTGTGAGAAAGAAGAATATTCCCTCTCAAACTGTCAGCCAGAATGCTGAAACTCCCAGGAATTTGTGTTGCAATCAGAAATTGCAGAGACAAAATCACCCCACTGCCAAACCCTAGTGGCCTCCCAACAAAGAGGATAAGAAAATGTTACCCCTTGCTTGTTCAGATACTAGACAATGGACATACTGTCCACCTGAATCAAAATCACACTGCTGGGGAGGACATCCTGAAAGGTCTGCAGTACAAGGAGGACAGCCTTCATAACCAGGTTAGTAATATGAATATTGGCCTCCACAACCAGGACAGTAATATGAATGTTGGCCTCCACAGAAGACCAAGACCCTTGAACTGTCCTCCCTTCAAAATGCTACTCCAACCCAAGAAGAGAGGTGTCCATGGTGACCATGGCCATAGGATGAAGAAAAATGAATGGTCTCCCATTAGTTAATAAGGGTGACTGTAGCCACCACTGAGTCTGACCGTGATGCACCTTTGTTATCCTGAAAGGCAAGTCTACTGGAAAAGGCAAATATGACCACTGCACTGGAAGAGTCCATTGCAGAGCCCAGTACTAGTGGAGCTGCCATGTGGCCCAAGAGTTTCAAAATCATGTGAGCTGAAGTTTTTCAAAGGCAAGTACAGATACTGCCTGGGATCGAAGGCTAATTTCTCTTGAGCTTGGCAATTTGGTTGATAGTAGCCAAGTGGCAACCTATGACTTCTAATGTCTGGACTGGTTGAAGATACAACTTTAACTGACATTTATCCCTAAAGGGCTGCACAACTGGAGTAAGGTATCCCTGGCTGTGATTAGGGACATTCTCGTGGGGGCAGTGAGGAGCCAATCATTAAGGTTCAGAAAGACCTGAAATCCCTGCAGCCAGAGTCAGACTGCAGCCGCTGCCAAGTACTTGCTGAACACCCAGAGGCAGCAGGGAGACTGAATGGCGGGGACTCTGAATAATGACTGGCCCCAAATGGAAGCGCAGAAACCTCCTGGAGCACCTCTCTACCTTGATATGAGAGTAGGCATCCTTGATGTCTATCGAGCACATCCAATCATCCTTCCTCAGCAGAGATAGAATGGGCCGCATGATGACCATCCAGAATATGGTCCGTCTCACAAAGGGATTCAACTTGCTCATCCAAAATTAGCTTGAGGTCCTTGCTCTTTGGTACAAACAAGAACCTTGACTAGACCCCAGATCCGCTTCTGAAACTCTACCACTGGCAGCAGTCTCTGACAGGGTGGAATGTCTTGGAGATGTTTGTGACTAAGCTTTGGAATTTCTGAAAACTGAATGGTAGAACCTAGATATGACTCAACATCCATGCATCCAAGGTGATGGCCTTCCAAGTTTCTGGGTGAAAAGCCAAGCAGCCCCCGAGTGCCTCCAGAGGACAGTCTGGTAACCTTTCAGGATCACTGAAAGGGCCTGCCAGAGAAAGCTCAGTGGAACCCCTGAGTTTGTGGAACACCCCTGCCCTGCAAGCAAACACCATTGTTTTCCTACCCCTGGCTGTGGGCAGAACCCTCAGGAAGAGTAACTTGGAAAGGCTGCTGTGATTTTTCTAAAGACTATACATTTAACCCCCTTCTGATTCCTTCAGAAGGTTTGCTGAGAGGTAGCAAATGTACTGCTTCTTCTTGTCTTGCTCACTCATAGTATGAGTGTCTTTAATCTTAGGTCCAAATAGGGTAGAGCCATTGAAAGTGGCATTAACATAAGACTCCTTGAAGCAGTCTGCAAAGCTGCACAGCCACATCCAAGAGTAGAACAGCATGTCATGGCCGGTGCCAGCTGCTCAGGAAGATCCATTTACTGCATTCGAAATGAGCTGCATGGAAACACTGGAAATGGACTGAAGAGTAGACAGCTGAGTCTCCAGTGTCTGCTGAACCTCCAGAGACTGCTGCATCTTAATATTCCTCAACACTTAATCCACAAAATTGCATGAAGCCTTGTCAAGTGGGATAAGTAGTTGAGTGCCCTCAAAGTGAATGTCGCTGAGGCATAAGATCGCTTCTCTAGATAGTCCAAAACCCAAGATTCTCTGTTATGGAGATGGCCCAAGGAACTCTCCTCTGAAATCTCTTTCTTTGTGGTGACCACACCACAACTGCATCCATGGTCAGTCCAATGTAGCTGATCATTGGGGGGAAGCAAGTATTTTAGGAACGGGGCCCATGTCCGGCTCCTTCCACACCCTCAGAGATACTAAACCTATGAGAGTGCACCCAGAGGGGGAAGCACACAAGGTGTGGATGTGCCTACAAAAATACTGACTCCTCCAGAGAAGGGTCTGCAGTGGTCCAGCCCCACACTGGTGAAGAACCTCCAACAGATCACCAAAGGAGGTGTCATCGCCCAGTGACTTAGGAGATCCCTCTTACACTGCCTTTTCCCTAAGACTTCCTACTCCAGCAAAGTCAGAGGAGAGGGGGGAAGAAGCAGAAAGCTCAGTAAGGGAGAATGGATTGGAGGCCAACAGGCATGGGCTATCAAGGAGCAAGCTGATGACTGGCCACCAGCATAGATGAGAAAGAGGATTGGACACCAGCTGAGGAAGACCAACATCGCCTGAATGGAGAACATCCAATTTGCAACATCAAAGGCAGAGGTGGAAGCTGGCCACCTAGAGCAGAGTGTCCCAACATTTGAAATACAGAGATGTGCCTAAACCCAGGGAGCTACACCTCACTCCAACTTCTAGTCTGAAGCCAAGCTGTCAAGGACAAAGCTCTGAACATGAAGGGATGAACCCCAGTGGGAAATGCCTGCTTTGATGACACAGCTCCAAAGTCCACTTGACTCTGACACAGCAGGAGTCGACAAGACCAAGGTGGAAGTCAGAGCTGAACACAGCCAAGCCATCAGATCTGACACCAAAAGTAAAAATACAACTGGACCAGAGGACCACAGATACCAAAGGGGCCAAGGGAGGAAACTACGGAGATGGAGCCAAGATTCCAGGAATGGCTCCTAGACCTGAAGAGTAAGACCCAACTGCATCTGAGTCTGCAAGAAAGTACAGTTTTGTACCTACCATAAATGTAGATGTTCGAGTGTTCACCCTGCTGCAGTCATCACACTTGGGTTATCCTGCCGTCAGGCGGTCCCGCAGTCGGCCAGAGTTACAAAGTCTTGTTCTGGCGTCGGTTGCTGTCGTTTCTTCCCTGACGTCAGTGCGCCAGTGGTATACAAGAGGCATCCGACGCCATTTTCTTCAGTTTTTCTTGCCCCAGATGTCAGGTGCCCCCAGTAGGTATGCAATACATATTGCTATATCAAAATATAAAAATAAAACAATACCTTCAGTCACAAGCAAATACACCACAGAGGTTGTATAGGATAGAAAGGTATAGATAAGTCTAGTTAGTTCAGAGGGGATGGAGTGAGGTTAACCTGGACTGCAGCAGGGTGAACACTCAAACATCTACATTTATGGTAGGTACAAAACTGTACTATGTTCATCGTGTTACCCTGCTGCAGTCATCACACTTGGATTGAATCCCAAAGCTATGGATGAGTGGTGGAGTTAAACAGGATTAGAAGAAGCTAGTAGGCCCTGCAAAACTGCAGTGGCAAAACCAGCTCTAGTCTTAGAATATAGAGGCAAGTGATAGTGGTTGGTGAAGGTGTGCACTGAACTCCAAGCATGCAATGTCCTATCCATTTTGAAATGGTCTGTTCTGAGATAGCTTTTCCTTGTGATCCTGCAGCATAGGCTACAAAGAGCTGGTCAGATTTTCTGAAAGCCTTAGTTTTATCCAAGTAGTAATGTAATTGCCAGTGAATGTCCAAAGAGTGCAGCAGTCTTTCTTCTTTGTTCTGGGGATTTGGAAAAAAGGTGGGCAACTGAATGGGTTGGTTTAGGGCCACACTGGATACCACCTTTGGCATAAAGGAAGGGTTAGTTCGTAGAGAGATTCTGTCTTGATGAAAAATGAGGAAAGGCTCCACTGCCATTAGTGCCTGTACTTCTGAGACTCTTCTAGCTGAAGTTATTGCTAGCAGCAGGGCAGTTTTCCATGAAAGAAATTTTAAATCAGCTGAAAAAGCTGGTTCAAAGGGCGGCAGTGTAAGCTTTTCCAGAACAAAGTTGAGATCCCAAGAAGGTGTAGGTGCTCTCCTTGGCGGTCTTATGTTCTTAGCCCCTCTGAGGTACTGTCTTAGGAGTGGATGTCTGAGTAAAGGAGGATCCGTGTTGTAATGAGCTGAAATTGCTGAGGCGTGGATCTTAATAGACAAAAAGGAAAGTCCTTTGTGCAACATCTCAGTTAAATATTGTAGAATCTAAGGAATGTTCGGATCAAGGGGATTTTGGCCTTTAGCCTGGATCCAGGAGCAAAATCTTTTCCATTTGTCTGAATAGGTTTTCCTGGTGCTGGGCCTCCTGGCCTCCAGAATGACATCTATAACAGCTTTGGATAGAGGTGTTGGCTGGTTGTTTAGGTAATTTGCCATGCAGCCAGGTTTAAAGTCTTGAGCTGGCTGTGTAGAATCTGATTGTCTCGCTGGGTGAGCAGGTGAGGAATTTGTGGTAAAATCCATGGTGGGCTGTGGGCCATGTTCCTTAGAATTGGATACCAATGCTGGCGTGGCCAGTCTGGTGCAATGAGTATCATTTGTGGTCTCTCTAATCTGACTTTCAGCAGTACCTTTGCTAGAAGAGGCAGTGGAGGAAAGGCATACACTGTTAATGTTTTCCAACTGAATGAGAGGGCGTCCACTTTCCAAGTTTGTGGATGGAATGTCCTTGTGCAAAAATTTTGAAGTTGGTAGTTTTGGGGGCTTGCAAACAGATCTATGTCTGGGCGTCCCCATTTTTGAGCCATCATTGCAAATACTTGTGGATCTAGTTTCCACTCGTGTGGATCCATGATGTTTCTGCTTAGGTCGTCTGCCAATGTGTTTTCCTTTCCTGGCAGGAATTGTGTTTGTAATTGAACCTGGTAAGACAGTGCAGTGTTCCAAAAGGTCATTGCTTGCCTGCATAGAGGGTAAGAATGTGTGCCCCCTTGCTTGTTTATGTACCACATTACTTGAAAGCTATTAGGGCATTCTGTACTGCTAACATTTCTTTTTGATTGATATGCAGATGCCTCTGATCTGTAGTCCATTTGCCCTGAATGCACTGTCCTGCCATGTGTACTCCCCAGGCATAGTCCGATGCATCTGTTGTCATAGTTTGCCTGGCTGTGGGTAAGGTGAAAGGCTGACCCTTGTTGAGGTGACATGCCTGTGCCCACCATAGAAACTCCTGTTGAAGGCAGGGAATGAGTGGTATCATTGTTTCCAAGCTGTGGCTGTGCTGAGTCCATACGCTTTTCAGGTACCATTGTAATTTCCTCATATGCAGTTTTGCAAATGGTATTAGTATGCAAGATGCTATGAATCCCAAGGCCTGCAGAATTTTTCTTGCAGGGAGTTGGGTCTTTGTTGCCATTATTTTGAAATATTGAGTCAGCTGTTGTTGCTTGTCTGGTGTGAGATAAGCCATCTGGGCCATTGTATTCAAGCTGGCACCCAGGAATATTATGCTTTGCGAGGGCACTAGTTTTGATTTCTTTTCGTTTACTGTGTACCCTAGGCAACTTAGAAGGTGTTTGACAAATGCCAGATGCTTTAAAAGAATGCCCTTGCTTTCTGCTTGAATAAGGCAGTCGTCCAGGTATGGGTATATTTGAATTCCTCTTTGTCTGCAGTATGCAATTACTGGTGCCAGGCATTATGTGAAGACCCTGGGCGCAGTAGATAAGCCAAAGGGCAGTGCAGAGAATTGATAATGCGTTGAACCTGCAATGAAGCGGAGGTATCTTCTGCAATTTTGTCTGATAGGGACATGCAGGTATGCCTTCTTGAGGTCCAACGTTACTAGCCAAGCATTCTTGCCCAGCATGGGAAGAAGCTGCTGTAGTGTTAGCATCTTGAATTTTGGTACTTGCAGATAGGTGTTCAGAATTGAAAGATCCAGAATGGGTCTCCATGCTTTGTCCTTTCTTGGGACTAGAAAGGGTCTTGAGTAAAATCCTTGTCCTTGCTCCTGTGTAGGTACCTGTTGAATGGCTCATGTCCATGAGAGCTGTAATTTGTTTTTGTGCCTCTGCCCATTGATTTGGTGGCAGATTTGGCATTCCTTTTATCCTTGGTAAGGTATGAAAGTGGAATCTGTATCCTTGAGAGACAATGTTTAGGACCCATTTGTCTTTTGTGATGATGTGCCAGTTGTCTGCAAAAAATGCTAATTTTCCTCCCAAGGGAGCTGCCAGGAGAGATTTGCTTGGTAGTTTGAGGATTGAGTCATTGTGTTTGTCTTCTGCTAGCTTGGAGCCTGTCTTCTCCTCCTTTCTGGGTAGCAGTAACCCATTGGCGAGGTTTGTAAGGGCCTTGTGACTGACCTCTGCCCCTTGGGCGTCTATTTGCCTCTCTGTGATCTGTCAGAAGCTGGAAAGGACCAGTTTTTCGTTGGCCAATTTCTGCTGAAACGAGGGGGTTGTACCTGCAAAAAATCCTTGACCGTCTGCACAGACTTTGCCTTAGCCTCCATTTTCTTTAAAACCTCTTCTGCTTTGACACCAAATAATACATCCTGCTGTAAAGGTGCATCCAATAATTTTGCTTTAACATGACCAGGAAGGACTTGTTCTTTTAACCAAGCATGTCTACGTATGACAGAGCCAGTAACAGCTGCTCTACAGGAAGCTTCCAACGAATCAAATCCACATTGTAAAGTACGTTTGCCCACCTGTTCAGCTGCATGCAACAGATCCTGCATTTCCTTGAATTCAGACTGTTCAGAATGTGTGCTCATTTTTTGTTTTAATTGAGACATTAGGAATTGCTGATATTTCAGCATGTGAAACTGACAATTTAATGCTCTCATAGCCAGAGTTGCTGAGGTGTATATTTTCTTTCCCCATCTATCTAGGGGCTCTGGAATCCCTTTCAGAGGGCACAGGTTTTTAGCCATTGAAGCTTTAGCTCCCTTAAGACCCTGGGAAATTGTTTCTGGGTCAGCCACAGGGCTTTTATAAAGGAATTTGTGTGAGTCAGGTACTCTGTAGTGTCTGTCTGGTTTGGCTGGAGCAGGAGGTAGAGAGTCTGGATTTAGACTAGACTCCAAGTAAACCCTCACTGAAAACCGGAGAACCGGTGACAGGCCCAGCAGAGGCTTCGGAGTCTGGCTTGTTCCTAGGCTGCCTGTCCTTATCCTTGCATTTTTTTTATGCAAGCCTGCCGTTGGCTGCTCCGATGTTATGATATAATTAAATTTCCTACCAAAGCAGTGTCGTGCGAAATCAAAACGGCGTTCAATAGTTCGTTTATTAAACCTAGCACAAAACCGACAACCTGTGACGTCGTGGTCTGGGCCTAGGCAAGGAATACAATAGGAATGGAAGTCCTTATGAGGTATTTGCTTCCCACAAGAAATGCAACTGTTAACTTTTTCTGACATCGGACTGAGGCAAGAAAAGGTTCCCCAATGGGGTACTTAGCTTTATTGAAGACTTTGGACTGAAATTTGAATCGAAAATCTCAGGTGTCGGCCGACCGGCACTTGCGAACTGCTTCTGCTTCAGGCACCGCGCGGCAAGAAAGACTGAAGAAAATGGCGTTGGATGCCTCTTATATACCCCTGGCGCACTGACGTCAGGGAAGAAGTGACAGCAACCGACGCTGGACCAAGACTTTGGAATTCAGGCTGACTGCGGGACCGCCTGACGGCAGGATAACCCAAGTGTGATGACTGCAGCAGGGTAACACGATGAACATCTGCCCACCAACCTTGATGACTGAACTGATGAAGCCACTAATGGGGACCCGGTGAGTCACTTTGAAGAAGAAAAACCCACCTGTTGAATCACGAGAGACTCAGAAGCAGGAAGGGGAAGGAGAAGACTCTGGCAAAAATCTCCTGTGGAGTAGAAGGGGAAAGGAAGACATTACCCAACCTGATAGAGTCCCTTTCAGCAAAAAGGGTCTTGGCACACAGAGACAGAAACAGAGCATTACTTTTTGTCACTACTGAGGGCAACTGGCTCCAAGGAGTGACAGCAGAGACTACTGGGGCATCCAAAGGTCTAGGGACCTTGGGTCCAATGAGGCAGAAAAGGGTCTAGAAGTGAAGATAGAGGAGGACATCCTATGGGCCCCTCAAAGTCTTGGAATCCTTAGATGAACAATGAGACTTGTTGGAACCTTCCATCAGAGCTGAAAAAGGAAGCACGAGTGAGGAGACCACCTTTCAAGACTAACTTTGCCCTCCTCTCATTAATGGCCCTGGACAAGAAACCCTCACAAATGGAGCACGAAGAAGCTAGTTCAGCAGCTCTCAAGGAATATACACATGTATGCGCATCTTGCAAGGTCAGTTTATGCCCACAAGCAACGTATTTCTTGAACCCTTTTATCCATAGATAAAGAACACATACATAAAACACACTAAACAGTAAAGGCTCTGTTAATATACACAATAACCCTGGAGAAAAACTATCCTACACAGAAAAATAAAGCCAACTCGGCAAGCAAAAAAATCTCAGAGGCAAGAAAAGTCTGCTGATAACAGTGCAAATGTTAAAATACTATAAATCCTAACATGAACCCTCGTATATAATCCTAGCTAAACTACCAAACCTATTTTATACTAACTGTATCTAAAGGGTAGAGGAAGAATACCAGAACCCCCCCCCCCCACACCCAAAAAAGGATACGATGTAGCAGAGTCACTGATCAAGATGTTGACTAGAATGGTGGAAAACATTATATGAGGTATCTGATGGGGAGCAGTGGATTCCAAGGGTTTAGCTGCAGAAGGGTCAACTAAAGATACAACTGCTGGATCAGGTTTGGGAAGAGTGCACGAAAACTTGAAAGACTGAGGAACTTTAGATATTCTATCTGTCTTTTTCAAAGCAGCTGGCTGGTTGTCAGGAAAACTGCAGAAAGTAACACATTCTCCAAAGCTGACAGTACTGGAGGAATGGGTGCAGGTTCTGGAAATTCCTTCAGCTCATAGCATTTTCTTAGGGAATGAAAAAACTCAGTGTTCTCCTACTGAAAATAATAGCACATTCTAAAAAATGGTCTCAGTGAAAGTGACCCCACCCCTCCAACAAGGAGAGTCAAAAAACAAGCTCTCCTCCAGTTCCGAATCAAAAATATGATGAAAACCCTGCATCTGTAACTTTATCCTTCTGTTCAGTCTTAATCTTGAATCTCCTCAGGAAAATAGGTATCCCTCATTCGTTTACCAGAAACTACTTTACAAGAACAATCAACAGCCAGAATTAAACCCTGATTCAGACCCAGTAAACTACTCCTGTTTAAGGAAATTTGAGGAATAGCAGATGCATGTTTATTTTTCCATTTCTTTTTGACAGAAAAAATAGGACCAACAGGGTTATTAATGGCAGCAGCAGCATCCGCAGGGATCAGCACAACAATCTGGCAAAACAGGGAAGCCTTCCCTGCTCCATCTCCCAGGACTGATGAGTGACACTCACTTGCCCACGGAGAGGGCTCCAACAAAACGCAGAGGACTGCCCAACACCCGGTCCATAGTGGATTTACGTGTTACACCAGAGGAATCTGGGATAAAAAAAAAAATGAGTGGTCTGAGTCACAACTAATTGCCACAGCAGAGTCACTCATATGCAGCTGAGGCAAAATACTAGCCTGCTGTGATGGCAAAAGCTATTTGCTGAATTTTTTTTCGTGTGTGTGTGGCTGGAAGAAAGACCAACCACGGGACTGACAGACTGTTCCATGGTCAAGCCAAAAATGTGCCTCTTTCCAGGGAAAAGCAAGCATCAAATGCCAGTAAAAACAAAGTTTTAAAAGTCACTTTCTTCACATGTGAACAGTAAAAAGCACTTTAAACACTTTGCCAACCCCACAAAGTAAAATAAACACAATTCCTCCCTAGAAAAAAAAAGGTTTTCAGTTACTTAACTTTTAAACTGAAAGGAAAAAAGTGTGCAACCTTTTAAAAGTAAAATACAGTACTGTCTAATGACAGTCCATTAAAGCATAAAGCCCAAGCTTTAAAATAACTTTCCCGAAGAACTAAGTATCAAACAAAATTATAAAATGGAAGTTTTTTTTCACCAAAAGGAACTTATCTGCCCAGCAAAGGAACATCACAAGCCAACTGTCGATTCTTGAAAGGCTCAAAGGAGCATACTGCTTAGCTCTAAATGGCTTGTCACCCAACAGTCAGCTCAGCTCGAGCAGTTTGGGTGCATGGAAAATGTTCAAAAATACACCAGCAGAAGAAGCAGTCAAATGGTGAGATAAAGAGAAATAGCTTTAATCCATGTTATACATCCGTCCTGGTACCTTGGCAATTTGCCTTCAATGGAACAAATATTCAAATGCACGCATTCTCTTTTATATACTCATCAATTAAACAATTAAATCATTAACTTATTAACCCTATAAGCACTTTAAAATATCATTTAGTAACATTCATATAATACTATATGTAAAAATTAATTTAATACATATTCTACTATTGAAAAACTAACTGAAAAAAACATATTAATTATATAATGATTCATGTTATTTTTCAAAACTTACAAATATGATCAATTTTTCTATGAAATACTACTTATACTAGACAAATTAAAATAAATATATATAACATTGAAATACAAAATTTAGAAAAATAAATAAATAAATAATCAAATTTCATTATGATTCAAAGATTACACCACAATCATGTGTCATATTCATCCACTATCTAAATTCATCCCAATGGGAAATAATGTATCATACCCCATAATCATTCTATGTTCTAACCTATTTAGTGCAGTTTTAAAATTTCCTGCACAAAAATGTGGTCTAGCCAATACACTAAATACAAAACCTTCCGTACTACCATTGTGTATATTAATAAAATGAGTGGCTACTGGACTGTCCATATTTCTCCTCCTAATATCCCCCAAATGCTCCAAAATACACACCTTAACCTTCCTGGTAGTCTGTCCGATGTACCATAGCGGCGTGATACAATCACAGCCCAAAATGTACACCACCCCTGATGACATACAGTCAAACCTTTCAAATGCTAAATATTTCCTCCCATTTATTTTCATCCCATTCATGTTTTTTACCTTATCACAAACCATACAGCGGCCACAACAATGCATGCCAACATTTGTGTAGGTCGAAAACTCTAATTTTCTATTTAACAACTCTTTTAAATTGTAATACCTGTTATATGAGAAGGTAATGTGCTTCGGAAACAGATGACCAACACTTAAGTCTTCACACACAACATGCCACAATTCTCTAATGATTTTTTCAACCATATTAGAGAAACCTGAAAACCTTGATACAAAAAATATCTTTTCTTGTGTAGACGTAGTCACTAAATGACTACGATTATTATGATATATACTCCTCCCTGATGTACGGATTCTACACAATCTCTTCTTTATATCTAAAAGTGTGGTACTCTCATATCCCCTAGATAAGAGTCTGTTGAAAGTGCTTCTTTTCATAAACAAACATTTCTTGTACTTTAACAATCAGTTAGAAAAAACAAACATATGAGCCTGACAATTCAAAATTCTAAAAATCAAAGTTAGAGAAGCATACCCCCCCCCCCCAAAAAAAAAAATTTTCCAGCTCTTTTACCATCATTGTCATAAAGGGAAGGAATGGAATTGAAGTGCTTGGCAGCAGCTGGATTAACTAAAGCTACAGCTGCTGGGTCAGGTCTGGGATGAGTGTATAAAATGTGAAAGAATGAGGCACTTTATACATTACTTTCCTTTCTTAACTACAGTAGGCTGGCTTATCATGGAAACTATAGGCTGTGAAAAACACATCCACCAATGTATACAGCACTGAGGGGATGAGTGAAGGTTCTGGGAATTCCAGCTGTAACAGCTCATAGTATTTTCTGAGAGACTGAGAAACCTCAGTGTTCTTCCCAATGAAAAGACTGTCGCATCCTAAAAACAGTATCAGCGATAGCGAATCCCTCACAGGGAGTTTCATGTACTATGCTCTCCTCAGAGTCTGACTCAGAAATCTGAGGAGAACCCCTGCATCGGTCCCTTCATATTCCTCCACAGATTCAGAATCTTGAATCTCTTCAGGAAAAGAATCAATTTTTCTTTTACCAAAAACAACCTTATATAAGAAGGGTAAATAGCCTGTGCAAGACTCTAAGCCAGAGCTAATAAAGTGCCGCTGTCCAACAGGATTAGTGCAGGAGAAGATGAGTTTCATTTTTTGTTTCCTTTTCACAGGAAAATTGGGGCAAGCAGTTTCACTAACAGCATCAGCTGTTTCACCAAGGATGGATACAACATTCTAACGAAGCAGCTACACCTTCCATGCACCTTCTCCCAAGACAGAAACAAGTGGTTCTCCCATGCCCACCGAGGGGACCCCAACAACTACAGAGAACATGCCTATTCCCCAGTCCACAGGCTGTATGTACTACTACAGAGGGATCCAGGGGGAAAAAAAATAAGTGGACTGAGGAGCCAGCTTTAGCCACAGCAGTCTCACCCACTTGTAGGTGCGTTGGCAAAGACCGTTTGGTTAACTTTTTTCTTTTTATGACTGGAAGAAGGACTGACCATGGGACCAGTAGTCTGCTCCATGGTCAAACAGAATATGGTGCCAGTTTCCCAGGGAAACTGAGTAGCACAAGCTGGTAAAATTTTAAAACTTTAAAAAAGTCCCCTTTTCCCAATTAAAACACAGTATAAAAAAACACTTCAATACACTTTGTCAGCTCCAAAAAGTAAAATAAATGGCATTCATTTGAAATGTCAGGACCTACTTGAGACATTCCCAAAACACTGAAAATGAATGGCCGAAAAAGTGGACTTGCATACACCAAGTCAGAGAGAGACATTTTCCAAAATACTCCTTTTCTCCGAGTTACAGCAATCTTGGAGTTGGTATATACAAATCTGGAAGGTTCAGGGGAAAAGTTTAAAGAACACTGTGAGCTTTCCTCCTCGTCTGACTTTTCAGTCCTGAGAGAGGGAGAGAGAGAGCAGGGAGACAAATTAGTTTTAGAAAGTTTTTAATTACTTTTAAACTAGCAGAAATAAAAAGTGTGCTCCTGTTTAACAGTACAGTTAATTTTCATGACAGTCAACAAAAATACAAACTTCCAGCTTAAAAAAGACTTTCCTAACCATTCAAACAGTACATTTTAAAACTGAAATGTTTTTCCCCAAAGAGATCTCATCTGTCCAGCAATGGAACAGCAGAAGCCAACCATCAATCCTCAAAAGCCTGCAGAGGAACACACTCTTTGGTGGCAGGAAAGGTCTAGAGAACTTTGTGCCAAAAGCTATCTTTTAGTTAGTTCAGCTCAAGCTGCCCAACGGTTAAGGCAAGTGGAAAGTATGCCCTGAAGCTCTGGAAGCTGGTCAGCTGTTACAACCTTAATAGAATACAAGCTATACTGCTTAAGTTAATGCAGCAGTGATCAGTATGATTAACAGCCAATGTTGTCTGGGCCAAAAAAGCAGTCACCAGTATGACTGCGTTGGATCTTTAAAAGAACTCTAGGTAGCAGAAGAAAAGGGGGGGGGGGGCAACGACAACATTCTCATCCATTAGAAGAAAAAGGCATCGGCCTTCCTGCCCTTTTTGCAAGATGTCCTGGAGCAGAATTTATCTTTCTGTTGAACGTGGAAGCAAAGAGATATACTTGGGGAGTGTAGCAGCCATTAATGAGGGTCTGCCTTGGATCTGCTCATAGTTTGCCACTATGCTCATGCTGACAGAACATAAGCAGCCTGGAGGGAAGACTGTGTTGAGTTGTCATTTCAGGCCATCATGGCAAGACTGAAAAGGGTATACGACCTGATCTCCCACTGTTCGTTTATGTACCACATCACCATGGTATTGTCTGTGATTATCAGAAGAGAACATAGGAGTCCACAGATGCCTCAAAGTCCTTAATGTATTTACCAAAGCAATCATTTCCTTAATGTTTATGCCTCCTTCTTAGGGTACTTTTCTAATTGTATTTTAAGGGGGATTATCCAAAGTTTGAAGATAAAATGGAAGACGCCATGATGCTAGAGTCAAGGCTGCAATTCTCTTCCACAAAGAGTAGTTTTACAAGGAATGCTCCACTATTCTCCATATGTGTTAGAAGTAAAACCTGGCAAACCCTACAGCTCTCTATCATGCTCTGGATCTAAACAAAATATTCAAAGGCAATTATGATCTTTTTCCTGGAATTTGTCTACACCAGAACACCTGCCTTCTTTATTAGAAGCAGACATAGCTGCAAGCATAATTATACATCGGATCCTGGTGAAGAACGCAATGCCATTCTCAAATATAGCAGAAAATACACTAACAGCAACAAGAAATTTCTCAGCAGGATACTTATCTGACTGAAACAGAGCAAATCAAAAAATACTGGATTATCAATGTTGAAATGCTGCACTGTTAATGGAGGCAAGAAAACTTTTAAAATGGTATGGGCAGACATCAGCATTATACAAAGAATGTACTCATCTTTTTGCAGTGGCAGTCACCTGGTCCAAAGGGGAAAAGGTGCTGTTACTAGGAATGAAGGCTGAATTGTTGGGCCTTCGGTAGCTGAAATCCATTAGTAAGGACTACTGCAACACTGATCTGTACAAAGAACACTGATTAATCCAGATCTACTATTATTGTAAGTGCATAACTTCTACATATGGAAAGTACAGTTGTGGAAAATCTTACCATAACAATAGATGTCCTTCTCTTCACTGCTGCAGTATTTCTAATGTAAGAGATCTCTGGCCAAGAATAGCTCAACATCTGGCCAGTATACCAAAGCCTTTAATATCTACAGGTGCCATATGTCACATGTATGCTCCCCATGCAAGGCATAGGGCATAAATGCGGCATATGGGCACACATATTTCAGAACTGAAAAGCCCCAGGAGGAAACAGAATATCCCTGGGAACCAAGAGAAACATTTGCATCCAGATGAAAAGACAGATTATAACCCCTTGCCCGGGAGGGTAAGTAGAATAGGCTACAGCACAGGAAGAAAGGGTGAGAATACAACAACAGTGAAGAGAAGGACAACTACTGTTATGTTAAGATTTTAAACAACTGTACCATGTCCTTCTGTGTCACTGTTGCAGTATTCCTAACATAGAGGAGGATACAAAAGCACAACAGGAAACCTGGGAGAAGGAAGGCATTGAATAACCCTCCAGAAACCCATGTAGGACAGCCCTGGAAATAACATCCAACTTATAATGCTTAGTGAAGGCATGGACAGAAGACCCAGTAGCAGCCACAAGGATGGAATTTGTGTCTAGTTCCTTGAAAACAGCACCAGGAGGAAGCAACAGCTCTGGCAGAGTGAGCCTTTAATGTGGTTGCTCCCATATTTCACAATATTTTTCTTCCCACCATCACGATATAATATGTATGGAAATCTCACTATATGCAGTATATATTAGAAATACTTTCAATACCTGGATGATATATTAATTTTATGGATTTGAAGTAACAAAACTATTGTGCAGTTTATGCAATATATTAACACCACTACCTCTTTTTTTTTTTTTACATTTTCCTTTCCTCGCTAAGTTGAGAGTGAAGGTTTTAATTATCTTGATGTTGAATACAGTGAAAAGGGAATTTGAATTTTCCATTTATAGGAAACATACATATTCCAAATGCTTTCTTCATTACAATAGTAATCATCCTTACTGGCAGAAAACAATTTTGGTTAAGGGACAGATTACACCAGGATGATAATCGACAATTTTATACTTGTATTGGAACCAAGTTAAATACAGACTTTTGCAGAGAAATTACCCTGTTAATTTATTAGGTGAATTGACGTTTGTCTTGACATACAGACAATGCATGCCATTTGCCCTTGTTACACTATCCGACATTGCAAACTGTGTCAAATAGAACGGATAAGAACTTCAATAAAACTATGGTTTTGACATATATTAATGATAGTACAGAACTAAGAGCTATTCTTGAAAAGAATTGTAGTATTTGGGACTTCTGATCTCACTAACAAAGTGGAGGATATTCCAAACGTGGTCTATAAAAGGGTTAAAAACCTTAGACAATTTTGAAAAGGAAATGAGATGTTGACAAATTATTCTATAAAATGGATGTAAAAAATGCATTTCTTCCAATAAATGTAAATGTATTAATGAGACTACCAACACAGTACTGGGTAACTACCCTAGAGTACTAAAGGTGCAAGGAACATACAATTATAATACCAGTGGAGTGGTATATGTTGCCATGTTTGTCATGCCCAGTATTTTACATAGGTAAAACAGAAGTGTTTGAAAGTAAGAATTTACCAGCATAATTATGCGACAATGAAAAAAGATTATACCAACACTTTCAACAAGTTTATTTTCTGCATTTTAGAAAAGGTGGACCGGACTTAACGAGAGATAACTGGACAGCTTTTCAGAATCCAGGGAGGTAGACTAGCAGATGTTATTGAATTCTACACAACCCCCTGGAATTAATGATAGAATTTTAGTAACCAGTTTACTAAACCCCAGAACAGACATACTTTGAAGTTTCTGTGTTTTCCTTTGGTTGTGATAGGAAATGAATGTGTGGATGATAAATTAAAATTAAAGAAAAATTGCAATACACTTTTTAAAACTCTTGAATGATCATTTTAGGTTAGTAATATTTACTTATTTATTTTATTTACTAGTATTTGTTTACTGGGCGGCCACGGTGGTCCAGCGGTTAGCGTTGCCGCCTCACAGCAAGAGGTTCTCCGGTTCGATTCTCGGCTGGGGTGCCTTCTGTGCGGAGTCTGCATGTCCTCCTTGTGGTCGCGTGGGTTTCCTCCGGGTGCTCTGGTTTCTTCCCACATCCCAAAGACATGCTATAGGTGAATTGGACACTCTAAATTGGCCCTAGGTATGAGTGTGTGCGTGTGTGCCTTCTGTGGAAGGTTGGGCACCGGGCTGGCAACTCGACACCGTAAAACTCCACTGCCAATCATGAGCGGACAGGTGATCTGCTGTGGCGACCCCTAACCGGGAAAAGCCGAAAGACGACGACTACTATTTACTTACTGAGTTAGTCGATTGGGCCATTAAGAGACCATTATCAGTGGAGGACCAGGGAGAAAAGCTCTATAAACATAGAATATATAACAGAAATTAACAATATGAAAATTCACACATTGGAAGGTGCAGTGGTGCAGAAGTAGCATTGCCGCTTCACAGCAAGAGGTTCTCTGGTTCGATTGTCGGCTGGAGTGCCTTCTGTGTGGAGTCTGCATGTCCGCCCTGTGTTCATGTGGGTTTTCTCCAGGTACTCCGGTTTCCTCCCATGTTACAAAGACATGCATCTGTGGCATTTCTCCCTGGGCCTCCGCTGAAAATTGGCTTAGTTCCAAGTCGGACTTTCCCAGTAAACAAATGTTAAATAAAATAAATACACAAATCGAAAATATTAACAATTAGTTATGGCAGAGAGTGAAAATGCATAGCAGGTACAACTAAATGCAAACTGACAATTACAGAATACATAACAAAAATTGTAAAAGATTCTGATGCAAGTGTAGTTAAGTAATCTACGGACAATTTATGGATTGTGTAAAATGAAATCTGAAAAAATACAAGAGGAAAATGGATATCAGGTTATAGAAGAGGAAAGTATAGTACAAGTATAGATCCAGTTAGCAGAGAGGTGTACTTGCAAAGAAGTTTTGAAAGAATGACGACATACCTCTATATAACATACCTGGACAATGCATTAATTTTATGGATTAGAAGTAAGGAAACTATTGTGCAGGTCTTATTATTACATTTATTGTATGTAAAAAATAATGTACCTTTAAGAATTAAGATTAAGTTGGCTGTGACTGGTCAATTGGGTTTTTAAATACTATGTTACTATGGAGTGCTTTTAATCTGATTTGGCATAGTGGTACATTGCTCTGACTCTAGTACACAGGGTCTTGGGTTTGAGATTTGGCAGTTATATCTTTTCTAGGCATCAACTCCTATATTACTAGGTGGGTTGCAAACTGGCTCACAGATAAAACCCACAGTGTGAAAGCAGCAGACTCCCAAGTCAGACTGCTGACCAATCATGAGTGGAGTTCCACAGGAATTGGACCTGGGTCCTCTCCTGTTTGGCATCTACTTCTCAGAAGTCCAGGCCAACACGGAGGGACTCTGGCTGACCAAGTTCGCAGATGACTGCAAGCTGGGAGCCATTATTATCTCCCCAAGTGATGTAGACATCCTACAGAAAGGCCTCAATGAGACTAATGACAGATGTTGAAACCATGGCCTTAAGCTTAATGCCAAAAAATGCATAGTCATCCCCTTTGGGAAAAACTCAGTTCCCACTACCACACTGATGGGAGTCCATCGAACACTGAAGGTGTTATAAGAGATCTGGGGACACAGGTTGACAGCAACCTCTCCTTTGACCACCACATTGCCAGTGTGGTCAGAAAGTCCTATGTAGCACATCTCATTACCAAGAGTTTTACATCCAGAAAGAAAGAGGTCATCATCTCTCTACTCTTCCCTCATTAGGCCAGTCATAGAGTATAATGCCCCATTTGGCATGTACCTCACTAGACAAATGCAACAGCTGGATAGGTCACAAAAGTACCTCACAAAGAGGATCCTAGGCCTTAAACACATTGTTGTGCACGGAAAGACTCAAAAAACTCCAGCTATTCTCTGTCTCATATCATCTACTATGAGGCGATCTATGCTTGACTTACAAAGCCATGTCTGACCCATCTCTGTTAGAAATGCTACATCTAAACAAATCCCAATCCCTCCGCACCACATGCACCAGAGACCTCAAACGCATTACCACAATCAACAGAACATGCTGGAGGGACAGGTTCATAACACACAGACTGCCCATGCTCTGGAATAGACTTCCCATACATGTCAAGCAGAGCACCTCACTGGGCCTCTTCAAGAGAAATCTTGAGTGGATGAGAAATAGAAAGTTCACCCCGGGGATCACTCCAGTGGCACTACTTGACAGAGGCAGTGGGAACTAACGTTGGGCGGCATGATGACAGGGCACTTCTATGGGCTAGGCTTGTAAAGGTTCCAGGGACATTAGCCTAGTACACACCTATGATCCTATCATGAAGTTTTGTATTATAACAAAGGAAGAACAAAAGCACTTATTGAAACTTTAAATAGTTCATCAGGTTGCAAGTGTTTTTTGTGTTTTATACAGTGTTTTACAGACTTGTTTGAAATGCAGAGGAAAGACATTTTCCATGAAAGGAATAGCAAAAAGAAATGGCTTTAGAAATCCAATAAGAGATGATTCATAGGTGTGTACTATGCTAATGGCCCTGGAGCCTTTAACAAGCCTAGCCCAAAAAAATTGCCCCAGCACCATGCCACCCGATGTTAGTTCACAGTGCCCCTATCCAGTAGGGCAACTGGAATGATCCCTGGAGAGATCTTTCTGTTACCCATCCACTCGTCAAGACTTCTCTTGATGAGGGCTAGTGAGGTACGCTGCTTGACATGAATGGGAAGCTTATTCCAGAGTATGGGCAGTGTTTGGGAGATTAACCTGTCCCTCCAGCATGTTCTGTTAATTGTGGTAATGAGGTTGTGATTTCTGGAGAGTGTGGTGCAGGGGGCATGGGATTTCTTTAGGTGTAGCATTTCAAGTGGGACTGGGTCGGACATGGCTTTGTAAGTCCAGCAGATATCACCTCCAAGTAGACGATAAGAGACTGAGAACAGCTGAAGTTTCTTGAATCTGTCCATGTAGGACATGTGTTTAAAGCCTAGGATCCTTTTTGTGAGGTACTTTTGTGGCCTCCAGCTGTTGTGTGTTTGGTCAGGTACATTCCAAACCGGGAGTTATATTTGATAATTGGTCTCATGAGGGATAATGACCTCTTTCTTACTGGATGTGAAAACTTTGATTATAAGATGTGTCATGTAGAAGGACTTCTGACCCCAGTGTGGCAATGTGGTGGTCGAAGGTGAGGTGGCTGTTGACCTGGGTGCCCTGATTTCTTATGGCCCCTTCAGTGTTCAGTTGGCTCACATCAACGTGGTAATTCACAGGAACTGAGGTTTTTTTTCCAAAGAGGATGGTAGCATATTTTCTGGCGTTAAGCTTCAGGCCATGGTTCTGACACCAGTTATTGGTCTCAGACAGGCCCTTTTGTAGGATGTCTACATCACCTGGGGAGTTGATAATGACTCCTAGCTTGCAGTCATCAGCGAACTTGGTCAGCCAGAGTCCTTCTGTGTTGGCCTGGACTTCTGAGAAGTAGATGCCAAACAGGAGAGGGCACAGGACCGAGCCCTATGGGACTCCACTCATGACTGGTCGACATTCTGACTTGGAATCCACAACTTTTACTCTGTAGGTCCTGTCTGTGAGCCAATTTGCAACCCACCTAGTGATGTAAAGGTTGATGCCTAGTTTGGTGAGTTTATCAATGATACCTGAGTGGGGAATGGTATCAAAGGCCTTAGCCAGGTCGAGGTAGGCATTACCCTCATCCACAGCCTTGGTGACCGCCTCAAAGAAGTCAACCAAGTTCAGCAGGCAGGATCTTCCCCTTGATAAAACCAAACAGTGTGGGGTCAAGAGTTTGGAGATTGCCTATATCTTTGTTAAGCAGGTCCATGAGGATGCGCTCCATAGCTTTGCATATCAGACTAGTCAGGATAATGGGGAGACAGCTCACAGGGTCTGTAGTTGCTTCCCCTTTATGGAGTGGGATGACTATATCAGTGCACCATTCATTAGGGACATAGCCTGAGATAAGGCTGTGATTAAACTGGGCATACAGATATGGTGCCAGTTTGTCTTGTAGCTCACAAAGGACGCATCCAGGGATATTATCAGGTCTCATGGACGCTGTATTCTTGGCTTTGGACAATGCAGCTTTTACTTGTGCTGCAGAAATGGTGGGTACCAGTCTTTCTTCTGGTATTGTGATAGGGCCCTTGGGGGGGGGGGGGGGGGTAAAGTTGGCACTGAATTTGTCGGCCAGTATGTTGGCTATATCTGTTGGCTCAGTATAGGAGGTGATATTGTGCAATAACTCAGAGCAAATCTGGGTATTGTCTTTTAGGTTTTTTGATATAGCTATAGAAGGCTTTGTGGTTGTTTTTGGTGTCAGCTGCAATTCTGCCTTCATAGCTGGCTTTAGAGGATTTGATAAGGGATCTCAGCTTTTTGTGGAGACTGATAAGGGAGTTTTTCCAGTCTTGTGACTTCATTTATTTCTGCAACCGTTTCTTCCTTCTGTTGTACAGTTTAAGGGCTGGAGACCACCAGAATGGCTTCCATTTTTGGAAGACCGCATCTTAGTTCTATTTGGTATGGCAAGGTCCATGCATTACATGCTTGTACAGTGCATTAGTAATGATCGGCAGTCATGCAGCTATTTTCCATTGGCATGGGTGCTGAGAAGTTAGCCACCTCTGTTTTTAGGAGCACAGAGTTGGCTTTAGAGAAGTTTTTCCATGTGGTCACCTTAGCAGGGGGTGTAGGTGAGATGGAGATTTCCATGGTGATCAGTTTGTGGTCAGATTTAACCAGGGAGGAATTGCCTATAGGTGTGGAGTAATGGTCTCCCATGTTGGTGATACCTAGGTCGAGGATGTTGCTTCCTCTAGTGGGGGTCAGAATTAGCTGGTCCAGGGCACTGGAACTGATAAATCCCAGAAAGCGTTGGGCCAGTACATTGGTACTTGAATAGTTTTCCCAGTTGATGGAAGGGTAATTGCAGTCACCCAGTATGAGAGTATTGGGTTGGACCTTGATAGATTCCAGGGTGCTTAGGAACTTCAGAGTGAGAGTCTAGGGACATGTTTGGGGCTCTGTAGCAGGCTATGACTGCTACAGAACCCGAAACATGTAGCAGGCTATGGCTTGTATCGCCATCTTACCCAGTGTTAGTTGTACCTGAAGTATCTGGTCTCGTAGAAACAGCTAAACCCAAAGACATGGGATGAAAATAAACAAAAAGCTGCTCAGATTTACAAATAACTTTAGTTTTATCCAAATATCTAAGCTGTCTGTGCAAGTCCAAAGTGTGCAGAACCTTCTCAGTGGCAGACTTTGAAGAAGGAAAAAATGAAAGCAAATAAATAGATTGATGAAGGGACAACTCATTGACAACCTTGGCCATAAAAGAAGGATTAGTACAAAGAGACACCCTGTCCCGGGGAATAACTAAAAGTAGGAACAGCCATGAGAGCCTGAAGTTCATAAACCCTCTTGGCCAAATTAACAGCCAAAAGAACAACAGTCTTCTAAGTACAGCACTGTAAGGAAGCTGAAGCAACAGGTTCAAAAGGAGCCAGAGTCAATTTTTCAAGAACAAAACTGAAGTCCCAGGAAGGCAGAATAGGCTTCCTAGGAGGCCTAATATGAAGGACACTTTTAAGAAACAGTATGATGTAAAATCTGGAGGCCAGAAGAGGATACAAGGGCAAACAAGCAGAAACTGCAGATAGCTGAGCTTCAACTGAAAAAATATGCCAAAACCAGCAGAGCAGATCACACAAATAAGACGCAACTAGAGGAACCTCCACAAACACAGAATCCTGACTGCAAGAAAAGCACCAGACAAAACATCTCCTTCATTTGGACAAATATAAGTTCCTGTTAGTGGTCTTCCTGGCCTCCTGTAAGACTCAAAGCACATCCCCAGAAAAAAAGGTGCCTAAAAGGGATCTAAACCTTATCACCCACAGCTTCAGCTGAAGAGTGGACAAGTGTGGATGGGTAAGGAAACCCCTTGTCCTGTGTGAAAAGGTCCACCCAGTGAGATAACTTATGGTGACTGTCCCTGGCCAAATAAGAAAGGGGAAATCGATGCCGTCTGGGCAAAAGGGAGTCACTAACAAGATTTTAGTAGGGTCCTGCCTGATGTGGTGCAAGACTCTCAGAAGTAGGCGAAGGGGAAGGAATGCACACAGAAACATCTCCTCCAGAGGAAAACAGGGCATCCACTTTCCAAAACAGAGGGCTTGTGACTCTGGAACAGAAAAGAGGAAGTTGTCTGTTCAGACGGGAGGCAAAACTATCTACCTGAGGAATACCCAACTGATGGACAATGTTCAGGAATGCATCTTTGTGAAGCATTCATTCATGAGCTTGTGTGCTGTACCTGCTCAAAGAGAGTCTGCCACTAGATTGTGCTCTGAGGGAATGTTAACAGCCTGAAGAGTCACTTGATACTTGACAGCTACATCCCAGACCTGAAGAGCTGGTCTGCAAAGAAGGTCGGACCAGGTACCTCTTTGCTTGTTGACATACTACATCACTGTGGTATTGTCTGTGAAAACTGAGGGGCCTGGGATGAAACAGGGCATGAAAAGCCTGAAGAGCTAGAAAAAGAGCACTCATCTCTTTGATGTTGATATGGTCTAACCTCTACTGAAAAGGCCAGAGACCCTAAACCATGAGAGAGCCAAAGGAAGTTCCCCACCCTTTGCCTGATGCATCTGTAATGAGCTCTTGAGTCAGGGACTGGAGACTGCAAAGGAAGCCCCATATAGACAAAGTTGATGAATCCACCACTGAAGCTCGTGCCTGAGACAGAGAAGGAAGGGAACTAAGAAGTCCAGGGGGTGATGATGTTGAAGCCACAATGACGTGAGGTACCACTGAAGCTTTCGCATATGGAGCCTCCTAGCAAGAGGCAGCATGGAAATAGTGAAAGCCATAAATCCAAGGATCCTGAGAAAGTCCCTGGCCGTGACTGAATCCACAGGAAGACGATACTGGAAAAAAGGAATCAGAGACAGAGCCTTGGGGGGCAGGCAGAGATGCCAGCATGGGAATGATCTGGATCCTGCAAATCAAGGAAAACATGATCCTGAGGAGGAGTTATGAATAATTTTTGAAATTTTACGGTGAAACCCAGACTCTGCAGCAGGGAAACAGTAAACGGGAAGATCCTGAAGAACAACTTTGGGGAATGATCTGAACCCCACTAATCCTAAAAAAAGCAATGACAGGAGCGATGCATTTTCTGAATACCCTTGGGACAGCAGAAAGGAAAAGCAGAGAAATTACAGTTGCGTAAACTTACCATAAATGTGGATGTTCGAGTGTATTCACTGTTGCAGTCATTACATTTGGGTAATCTGCTGGCAGGTTGCCCTCAGTCGGCCTGATTAACAAAGTCTTGGGTCCTGCGTTGGTTGCTGTCCCTTCTAACATGACGTCAGGTCGTCAGGGGTATAAAACATGCAGCCGACACCATTACATCAGTTTTTCTTGCCCCAGATGTCAGGTGCCCCCCAAATGGGGAGCAAAATATATATATATATATATATATATATATATATATATATATATGTGTGTGTGTGTGTATATAATATAAAACAAAACATATACCTCAAACAAAAGCAGATACACCGAAAAGGCTTTTAAAGATAGTAACAGAACTGAGAGCTATAGTTAGAGAAAAACAGGGGGCTGGAGGGAGGGTAACCAGGACTGCAACAGTGAATACACTCTAACATCTACATTTATGGTAAGTGTACGCAACTGTACTATGCTCTTCATGTTTCACTGTTGCAGTCATTACATTTGGGTAGAATCCTAAAGCTATGGTTGGGAGGATGGATTTATACAGCATTTAGGAGCAGCTATAAGGCCCTGCAGGACAGCAGTGGCAAAGCCTGCTCTAGATTTAGAGAAGAGAGGTAAATGGTAATGTTTGGTGAACGTATGAACTGAGCTCCAGGTAGCAGCTTCTAGAATGTCTCTGGTAGGGACCCCTCTGAGAAAGGCTGCAGAAGTAGATGCAGCCCTGGTGGAATGAGATCTGATCGCCTTAAGGACAGGTTTACTATGGTGTATATAGCAGAAATTAATACAATGGCTTATCCATTTGGAAATATTCTGCTTTGAAATAGCCTTTCTCTGCCCCTGCAGCAAATGCCACCAATAGTTGTTCAGAGTTTCTTAGAGATTTTGTCCTGTTTAAGTAGAATCTTAGTTGTCTGCGTACATCCACTGAATGCAGAATCCGCTCACCCTTGTTCTGTGGATTTGGGAAGACAGTTGGCAGATGAATGGTCTGATTAAGGGCCACACTAGATACCACCTAAGTCATAAAGGATGGATTGGTCCGGAGAGCCACCCTGTCCGGGTAAAAAATAATGAAAAGCTCCACTGCCATAACAGCCTGTAGTTCCAAAATCCTTCTAGCTGAAGTGACTGCTAAAAGAAAAGCTGTTTTCCAAGAGATACATTTTACGTCCGCAGTAGCAACTGGCTCAAAAGGAGGTAGAGTGAGTTTTCCAAAACAAAATTGAGGTCTCATGCAGGAGTTGGTGCTCTCCTGGGAGGTCTTGAAATTTTGGCCCCTCTGAGATACTGCTTTAACAGAGGATGAGAAAAGAGGGGAGGTTCTGTGTTGTAATGAGCTGAAATGGCAGAGGCATGGACTTTTATGGAAGAAAAAGATAGGCCTTTGTGAAGCATCTCAGTTAAGTATTGCAGAATTGGAGGAATATTGGGCATTGCTGTGCTTATTCCTTGTGCTTGGTGTTCCAGGCACAGAATCTTTTCCATTTGTTAGCATAAGATTTTCTAGTGCTAGGCCTTCTAGCCTCCAAAATGACATCCATCACAGGTTTGCTGAGAGATGTAACAGGTGAAATTAGTTGATTAGCCACACTGCAAAATTCAATGTTTGGAGCTGAGTGTGCAGAATTTGATAGTTCTGCTGAGACTGTAGGTAAGGTGTCTGAGGCAGGTACCACGGAGGAAGGAGTGACACATTGCGCAGGAGCGGGTACCAGCGTTGGCACGGCCAGTCTGGAGCAATCAGAATCATTTTTGATTTGTCCTGTCTGACTTTTAGTAAGACTTTGGAGAGCAGAGGCAGAGGAGGAAAGGCATAGAATGATGTTTTTTTTCCAGCTGAAGGTTACATCCACTTTCCAAGCTTTTTTTGTGATGGATTCTTGTACAGAATTTGTCCAACTGATAGATCTTTTTGCCGCACCCCAAAACTATGTCTGGGCCCCCCCCATTTGCATGTTAACATGTTGAAAATTTGTGGTTCCAGTTTCCATTCGTGTGGGTCCATAAGATTTCTGCTTAGATCGTCTGCCAGAGTATTTTGTTTTGCTGGCAGGAACTGAGCTTGTAGATGTATTTGATAAGTCAAGGTTGTGTTCCACAATGCCATGGCTAGTCTGCAAAGGGGGTAGGAATGTGTAACCCCCCTGCTTGTTTATGTACCACATGACTGTGGTGTTGTCTGTCTATCTGTTGTCCTGGATGAAGGTAGTCCTTGAAGGCTGTCAGAGCATTCTGTACAGCTAGCATCTCTTTCCGATTGATACGTAGGTGCATTTGATTTGGGCTCCATTTGCCCTGAATGCATCTCCCTGCCAGATGCGCCCCCCAAGCATAGTCTGATGAGTCTGTAGTCAGGGTTTGGGCGGCAGGAGGTGGAATGAATGACAGTCCCTTGTTTTGGTGTCAGGCCTCTGCCCACCATAGGAACTCTAGTTGCAGGCAAGGAATGACAGGAATCATTGTTTCCAGGCTGTGACAATGTTGACTCCATAAGCTTTTTAGGTATCACTGAAGTTTCCTCATATGCAGTCTTGCATATGGAATTAGAAGAATGCAGGATGCCATGAATCCCAAGGCCTGCAGAATTTGTCTTGCAGACAGCTGGGTTTTTGTAACCACCTGTTAGAAGTCAGTCATCAATTGAATTTGTTTTTCTGACATCGGTAAGGAGCAAGAAAAAGTTCCCCAACGGGGTACTTAGCTTTTAGTTAAAGACTTTGGTTCTGAAACTCAAACGAAAATCTGAGGAGTCAGCCGACTGGCACTTGCGTACTGCTTCTGCTTCAGGCACCGCACGGCAAGAAAGACTGCTGTAATGGCGTCAGCTGCATGTTTTATACCCCTGATGACCTGACTTCATGAAAGAAGGGACAGCAACCGACGCAGGACCCAAGACTTTGTTAACTAGGCCGACTGAGGGCAACATACCAGCAGATTACCCAAATGTAATGACTGCAACAGTGAAACATGAACATCTGAAAATGCACGGAAGAAACAGAGAAACACAAAAGTTTCCAGAAAAATGGATGGATGGGGATATGCAGTTAAGCATCCTTGAGGTTCAGACAGACCAGAAAAGCCTGCGGAAGAAGAGGAGAAAATAAAGTTTGGAGAGAGAACATCCAAAAGGAAGGGACTTGAGAAAGGTGTTGAACTAAGAAGGTCCAGAATTGGTCTCCAGACACCCTCTTTCCTGGGAACCAGAAATATTCTGGAATTAAATCCCCTCCCTTCCTGGGCCGGGGGCACAGCCTAAATGGTGCCCAAGGTCAAGAGAGAATGAAGCACCTCAGGGAAGACAGGCAGCTGTTCTCAAGGAGTTTGAAGGATGCCCAGAAAGGGAGGTAGAGATTTCCAAACAATGGAATAACCCTGGCAGATAATAGAAAGAACCCAAGAGTCTGTTGTAAACTTTAACCAATTTGAAAGAGACAGGACAAGACAGGTGACAAGGATACCTGGCTGAGGGAAAAGGGAAGCAAATTCTCAAATGAAACCTAGACTGTCCTGAAAAGGAGGTTTCGGAGAAATAGACGTCTGGGTAGATTTACCAGAATGCACATTTCTAGAACCCTTTTTACCCCTGGGCAGAGGGCAAGACGGTCTGTGAACAAAAGCAGATTTGGAAGAGTAATTCCTCCGAAACTTTGGAATAGCAGAAACAGAAATATGTTTCAACTCCTGCAAGGCTTTGCCCTTATCCTGGTGAGATTTAAAAAGTTCAGTAGTTATCAGTACCAAAAAGAAGATATTTATTATCCAAAGGAGCATGCAGAAATTTGGCCTTAATGTCATCAAGTAAAGCCTGAAAACAAAACCAAGTGTAATGGTTCAAAACAGAACCAAAAGCAGCAGCCCAGGAAGAAGCATTAACTGCATCATAACTGCACTTAGAGTGGCGGGAAACTTTGGAAGTAAAATCCAACAAAGAAAGGGTCAAAGCCTTCTTAGAATCAGAAAGGTCAGAAATCTCCTGAGAAACTTGATAAAGGGGGACTAAACATACCTAGTCATAAAAGTCTGGTAATTAGTAGCCAGAAAAGACAAGGTGTCAGCAGTACAGACCTTTCTGACCAGCCTCTCCATGATCCTACTATCCTTATCTGAAGGAAGCAACGTTGTAGAGGGCAACAGCTGGAAAGTTTGTCAAAAGGAGAGACATACCACAGAAGGATCAGTAAAGGGCATTTATACATAAATTTACAATCATCAGGCACCCTGTCAAATCTGTCAAGTTTCTTAGGAGCTGGGGGATGAGAATCAGGTGCCACACAAGCTGCTAAAAAGGTATCCAGGAGGGCAGACAGAACTTGATGAACAGCAGAAGGCTTGGGAGACTCCATCTGGAGGAGCCCATAATATCTCTTCTGGATATCAGAAACTTGAAAACAATTCCACTTGAACTCCATCATATGGGAAATAACTGTCCCCAAAGCAGAGTTCCTCTAAATGGAAATCTAGACTAATAGAATAATTTTCCTCTGAACAGTAGTGCAAGGGGGGAAGGGATCTGAGAAAAGTAGGCTAAGGACTCTTCCCTCAAATCCTGATCCTCAGAGGAATCCTGCTCCCTAGGTCTCTTAAGAGGAGTGGAAGACCACGGAGGGCCAGGCACAGAAAAAACAATTGAAGAGGTTTTAAAAGCCATTAAAGCATTAAAACAACCCCAGAGTAAAATCCTGCCATTCTTGTTGGGAATCCTTAATTGCAGGGGAAATATTCTTGGTTAACCATTTCTTTTTCTGCAGGACATTCACACAAAAAATCCTGGGAGGGTTGGATCCCTGTCGACACTCCATAAGTATAGTAGGAAATTTCCTCCCTCCTCCCTATTCTCTCTGATATAATCAGCTGAGGTTCCCCCTCAACATTTGGAGATGTTTGGAAAGCCTTCAGAGGCTGTGCGAGAAGTCGGATACATGCTGGCCTCAAACAGGGTTGCAGCAGAGGAATCCAAAGCAACAAACAGATGATCCTTCAGGATTTCACTAGCCTCAAGAAAGACATCTGGGGTGGGTAGACAGCAACCATATCAGACCAGAGTTTTTGGTCTTTTTCTTGGCTGACGCTTAGGATGGAAAGACTCGGCCAGAGCACTCTAAGTCTCCACAAAAAGAATAAATCCACGAACTTGCAAGCAAGTAATGCAAACTTTTTATTCCATAAAGTGCTTTTTGTCTGGCTGGATAGCTAGACTTCTTCAGATGCAATTAAATATTCAAAACACTGGCACCTCGGCGTTTCGTAAAAATCTACTGCCAATCATTAGCAGACCAGAGTTCCGCTGTGGCGACCCCTTACCAGGAAAAGCCGAAAGACAAACAACAGTATATAACATGAACATCAGTCAGCTGATCCGTCCTACTAGTTAGAACAGCTGATCAAAACCAACCAATGCATATACATACCCTCACAGCCTAAACCAAAATGCCTTAAACTCACATACCATGAATTATATCTACTTCTAGTTAAGTTAATTAAAATCTACTAACATATTTATTAATTTAAGTCACAATTTATATATCTATAAATATTCTAAAAAGATTTAAGAAACTTATAAAATACTTAATATACTATACGAAAAGTATAAAAGTCAGAAACCATACCTATAAATGACTTTCTGACTTTATGTACATACTCAAAAACCATATAATTTAAACAAACTAAAACAGTTAAACTAATGATACAAAACTCATACATCGCTCATACTGGGTCAACTCTACTTAGTAAAATAATATAATATAATATGCATACCATGTAAAATTCATAAAATGTTTGCTATGTAAAATAGTATACATTTCTGCCCTAAAAGATTTTTAAAAAAACTACTTTAAAAATATATAGCTATAATTACCTTAAAAGACTTAAGTTTTAAAATACATTTGATAGAATACATCTCATTAAGACCTGGATAGAGACATGCAAACGTACGTAGTTGCCAAAACAATTCCATTTTTTCAAGTAACTATAGTACTGGGCCACCTCTAGCATCCGAGGTTACACATTCTATAGCTCTAAACATAAAACCATGATTAGGAAAAGAGTGTGTATCTAGCCAAGGCATTGTCTAATTTGTTGTTTCTAATGCTATACTAATGTTAATATACTCTGTCCCTCAACCTTCTATCAGTCTTTCCGATATAGAGGGCAGGGCAGCTTTAACACTTAGCAAGATAGGTTTAATTGTAATACAAAAGGAGTGGTCTATGTTTAGTAGTATATCTAACCCCTCTGATAGAGAAGTTTGTCCCTACCTCTATGTATCTACAATATGGGCACACATGACATTTATACATGCCCTCATGTTTTGTACTAAAATTTATAGGTTTATGAATTTCAAATAGATTCTTCAAATTCCTACCTTTCTTAAAGACTACCTTAGGAAAATCATGTAGTTCTTTAACAGTAGGTAGGTCTGTTTTTATAAATTCCCAATTCTTTTGTATTATGTTTACAAAATCGTAGCTATCTATATAAAATGTGAGAATAAGACTACATGGGTCCACAGGTTTGCTAGGTAGCTCATCCAATAAAGTGCCCTCTTGGTCAATAACACTATCTAAACCTATATTAGACGGTTTAGAGACTAAAATATGTCTATAAATACCTAAAATTCTCTTTTTTATTACCTTTTGACTTATTTCATCCAATAATGCATCCAGATAGCCCCTCTTTTTAAACATTTCTACTAGCTTGTTACATTCCTCCAAAAAGTCCTGTTCATCTGAGACCATTCGGGCCGCCCTTACTAATTGTCCTTTTACTACGGAACGTTTTTGAAATGATGGGTTGGGTGGCAACTACGATAATGAAGGAATGTATTGGAATAAGTTTCCTTTCTAAATATACTTGCTTTCCAACATTTGTTTATCCTGTCCTTTCTTAAATCTATATCAAGGTAAGATATTCTATCGCTGTTAAAACACTGTGTACATTTTAAAAAGTCAGTAGTGTCATTTAACTGGTTAACCAAGGACAAGGCTTCATTTTTGTTTCCTTTGAATAAAATAAAGATATCATCCTGGAAGCGAGTATAAAAACTAATCTGTTCCAGTTCCCAAAATGTCATAAATAGGCTGGCAAAACTGCTACCACAGGGGGAGCCCATAGTAACCCCTATCTTTTGTAAAAGGTATCTGTTGTTGAAAGTAATAAAGTTGTTGGACAAAACAATGTCCAACAACTCTTCTATTAGTTTTACTTCGCTTTGGGGGGGCCCCATCCTGTGTAGCAGTAAGCCTACCCATTCTACACCTTCACTGTGTGGGATGGAAGAATATATGTCCCTCACATCAATTGTAAGGAAATTAAAATCATCCCTGTATTCTAAGTTGTTCAAGTTGGCCTAAATGGTCCAGGAGTCCTTACAAATTTGACTTTGTTGGGTTACATATTTTTAAGCATATGGTCAATAAATTTTGAGCAAGCATAAGTAATGCTGGCTCCAGCATCCACTAATGGTCTCATAGGGGGGTTAGTGATAGACTTGTGAATCTTTGGAACTCCAAAGATAGTGGGTACTCTTGGTGCTGGTGTATCAAGAAAATTAGCAATTCCTACATCTGTCCTTGCTTCAATAAACAACTCATCAAAAATAGAACGAATTCTAGCATAAGCTATGTTTAGCTCATTTTTAGATACTTCAATGTATGTTTCACTTGTGAAAATTTCTTCCATTTTCTTAATATATTCATCCAAGTCTAATATCACTAACCCACCCCCTTTGTCCAGTTTCATTGTTCTCACTCGGGCTTGCTGAAGCACAGATACACCTTCCTTTTCTTCTCTAGTTATGTTAAATTTCAAAGTACAACTTTTTTATTGTTATTTTTGTTTGAAGTTACTTGGTTAAAAAAATCTAATATACACACTTTTTCAAACAAAGCTATAGTAGGTTGTAATTGAGGGCAGAAAGTACTAGATACATAAAATGGTGTTACTGTGTGTTGTCCCTCCCCAAACAAAACGTCAAAATTAAGTTTTCTTGTAAACAGTTTAAAATCTGTAATTAATTCTGCTATGTTAGTTTTTACTGTGGGGACAAAAGTCATTTGCTAGCAAATCAGCCAGCACCAAATCCACTTTAAATTCAGAATAATTAAAAATATTAAAGTCACCTTGCGTGTTACACACTACTGTGTGTTTTAATCCATTTAGTTCTGAAGTCTGACTTTTAGCACTCTAAGTCAACAGCTTAAGACTTTGGTTTTCTAGGTAAACAGACAAAGAGAAGAGGTGACTACATAGGGTCTTGGGGACAAATGCCTGGCAGATAGAACACTGCATATGGTCACGGGAAGCACCCATTCAGAAGAGACACTGGTTGTGCTGATCATTATCGGGAATCAGCCTTCCACACGGACATTTTCCCTTTCTGGATGACACGAAACCAACAACACTAAAAATAAGAGAAAGATAAGGAATAACCCCAATGGGACACTTATCTAAAAAATGAAGCAGTAACAAACACAGAAGAAAAGCATTCTGACCAACATTCAAGGATGGCATTTGGACTGACGTACAAGTTATTCAGAAATGTGAGCGTCCATACATCACCTTTATGCCCTATGTCTTGAGTGGGGAGCATAAGTATGATGTTCTGCACCTGTAGTTATTAGACTGGCAGGAGATCACTTACGTTAAGATGACCAACAGTGATATGGAAGGATATCTGAAGTTCCATCCTCATTACCTGTAGGACTTCATCCCAACCTGACTTCTCGGGTGGATCCTCTGGAAAGAATGCCTGAGATAATTGTGGCACCAAACAGCAATCTAGATCTAAAGATAACATGCACCTTGTGGTATCAGAATCCCACAGAGATGCTCCATAAACATCATCCATGGATGCATTCTTAAAGAAAGAATGGACATGAGAAAGTGGACCTTAAGTTTAGTCATTAAAGTTTGTTTTTCATAAAAAAATTAATGCAACTCAAGAGCCATTTTATAGCAGTTAATTTTGATAAAACACAAACATTCGCGGAGGCTCTCAATAATAATCTGCTCAAGCAACAGGGACATCCAAAGCAGAAATGCAAGCAACCTCCACCCCCCAACACAACCCAAAGGACACATAGCCCGCAGACTCAGTATGCCACTCAACCACAGCCAATAAGGCAAAACAACGTACCCAACACACTAGTCATAGGTAACGCTATAGTCAGGAACACTGATGTCCCACTCACCAGGCTAAACAAGGAGAAGGTTACTGTCAGCTGCCTGTCGGGTGCCAGGATCCGCCACATAACCCAAGCACTCGGGTCACTCCACAAGTACAAATATGACTCTGTCATTGTCCATGTTGGTGTGAACAACCTGAGACGTACCTCCCTGGACTACATGAAAAGAGACAAGGAAGAGCTCTCCAATCTTGTAGCCCAGGCAGGTATGACCCTAGCCCTGAGTAGCATTCTGTCATCACCCAGAATGACGCCGCAGTACAAGGACAAAATGATTGACTTCAACAATTAGCTACGCTTCTGGTGCCATTCTAAAGGGATCCAGTATCCGTCTGCCTGGGATGACATGGTCGCCAGACCACGATGCTTTGCCAGAGATGGCCTGCACCTGTCACCCCTGGGATTCCGGATGCTGGCTAAGGTTCTTGCCGCCCCCATAGTGCCTTTTTTAGGCAAGGTTCAAATGACAAATTCACCACCGTAACAGGAACAGGCAAGCAAAACATGAGGGTGATGCTACTCAATGCTAGAAGTCTAAATCTCAAAATGCACTCACACGAGGCACTCCTTAAAATGGAGAACATTGACATCTATGCAGTGACTGAGACCTGGTTCAAGGCTCCAGAGAGCACCCCTGCACTACCAGGCTATAACTCATACCACACTTTTCGACCATGTAATCTGGACAGGAACACCAAAGATGGAGGTGTGTCCATATTCATTACGGATATCCACACCTCCAGGCTAGCTGCACAGCATAATGCAGCAAAGGTTATCCAAGTGCAACTAACTCTGGGCAAAACTGCAATCCAAACTGTAGCTTGCTACACAACACCCACCATGCTCCAGGATTCCCACTCCTTTTTTCTTGATGTAATGGAAAATATTAGGGTTCAACCAAACACCTTAATAATGGGTGATTTCAACTACCCCACCATTAACTGGGAAAACTACTCATGTACTAACTCCTTCGCTCAACACTTTCTGGAATTCATAAACTCCAATGCCCTAGATCAACTTATCCACACCCCCACCAGGGGCATCAATATCCTAGATCTAGTCATTACCAACATGAGTGACCAGTGTTCCACACCTGAAGTCAATGTCTCATTAGTCTGATCAGACCATAAGCTAATTACCCTAGATATCCACATCCTGCCCCCACCCCCCATTAAGGAAACCATAGTAAAATATTTCTCCAAAGCCAACTTCATGCTTCTTAAGACAGAAGTGGTGAACTTCATGACACCCATGCAGATGGCCAATACAGTTACGACTACTGAATCCTATACAATTGCACTTTATAAGCACTTACATGAGTGCATGGATTGTGCTATCCCAAACAGAACCAAGATGCTATGCTCTAAAAAAAAAAAAAGGAAGCCAATCTGGTGATCCCCTGCCATAAACAAACTGTACAACAGAAGGAAGAAACTGTTGCAAAAGAGAGTAAAATCCCATGAGTGGAGTTGTTCCCTGGTCAGTCTCAGTAAGAAGCTCCGATCCCTGATAAAATCCTCCAAAGCTAGTTACAAAAACAAAATCGCCACTGATTCTAAAGACAACCACAAAGCATTCTATAGCTATGTCAAGAATATCAATAGCAATACTCAGATCTGCTCTGAGTTACAGCACAATAGCACTAAATATACATACCCGACTGATATTGCCAACATCCTGGCAGATAGGTTCAGTACTAACTTACCCCCATCTCACCCCCTAAAGAGCCCATCTCTATACCAGAAGAATGCAAAGTTCCTGTAATCATGGCTGCACAGGTAAAAACCACACTCTCCAAAGCCAAGAACACAGCATCCATTTGACCAGACAACATCCCAGGCTGCGTTCTACACGAACTACAGAATGAACTGGCACCCCACCTAAGTACCATGTTCAATGATAGCCTCACCTCAGGCTTTGTGCCTACTGAATGGCGCACAGCGACGGTTATCCCACTCCACAAGGGGGGAGCCACCACAGACCCTGGGAACTACCGCCCCATTAGCCTGACGAGCCTGGTCTGCAAGGCCATGGAACTTATAAACAAAGACACTGGTAATCTCCAAACTCTGGACCCCACCCAGTTCGGGTTTGTAAAAGGCAGATCATGTCTCCTAAACCTGATAGACTTCTTTGAAGCAGTCACCAAAGCCGTAGACAAGGGTAAGGTGGTTCACACAGCCTATCTAGATCGTGCCAAGGCTTTCGACACCATCCCCCACTCTGGAATTCTAGATAAACTCACTAAACTAGGTATAAATCCCTATGTCACAAGATGGGTTGCCAACTGACTCACTGACAGAACTCACACTGTGAAAGTAGCAGACTCCAAATCCGACTTCAGACCAGTGACAAGTGGAGTACCACAGGGTTCAGTCCTGGGTCCTCTCCTGCTTGGTATCTACTTCTCTGAAGTGCAGGCTAACAAAGTTTGCAGATGACTGCATACTAGGAGCCATAATCGAAACACCTAATGATGTGGACAAACTACAAAAGGGCCTCACTGAGACAGATACCTGGTTTCAAAGCCAAGGCCTGAAGCTTAATGCCAAAAAGTGTATTGTCATCCCCGCTTTGGTAAAAACTCTCTACCCATGAACTACCACATAGCTGGTAATCTACTTAATGGCTAACACAGAAGGTTTTTGGCTAATGAAGTTCGCAGATGACTGCAAACTAGGAGCCATAATCGAAACTCCTAACGATGTGGACATCCTACAAAATGGCCTCACTGAGACATATGCTTGATGTCAAAGCCATGGCCTCAAGCTCAATGCCAAAAATTGCATTGTCATTCCCTTTGTTAAAAACTCTGTACCCATGAACTACAACATAGGCGGTAGTATACTTAACACTGAAAGTGTGATAAGAGACCTTGGGACACAGGTGGACAGTAGTCTCTCCTTTGATAATCACATCGCCACAGTAGTCAGGAAATCCTTCTACGTGGCACACCTCATCACAAAAGGTTTCTCATCCAGAAAAAAAAAAGAGGTCATTGTTCCCCTCTAATCATCACTCATTAGACCCATTATAGAGTACAACGCCCCTTTTGGTATGTACCTCACAAGACATCTACAACAACTGGAAAGGCCACAGAAATACCTCACAAAGAGGATTACCAGCCTCAAACAGATGCTCTACGCAGACCATCTCAAAAAACTCCAGCTTTACTCCGTCGCATATCGCCTACTCAGAGGTAATCTCTGCCTAATACACAAAGCTATGTCAAACCCAGAGCTGTTGGACATGCTCCACTTAAAGAAATCCCAATCCCTCCGAGCTACACGCTCTAGGGACCTAAACATTGTCACCACAATAAACAGAACATGCCGGAGGGATAGATTCCTGTCCCAGAGACTTCACATACTCTGGATAAACTACCTATCTATATCAAACAAAGCTCCTCATTAGCACTCAAGAAAAATCTTGACAATTGGATGGGAAATAGGAAATTTACCCCGGGGATCACCTCTGTGGCTCTGCTCGACAGTGGCACAGGAAAATTAATTTTCTTGGGTGGGAAAAGCCAGGGTACCTTTTTGGCTGGGCTTGTATAGGCCCCAGGGCCGATAGCCTAGTACCTACCTATGAATCTATGATACTTTGGACCACAACTTCTTTTCTTTACTATGAAACAAATAATTGAAAATTCTTTCTAATTGACTTGGTTATGTCCATATAAAATCTGAGGTGGCTGTGGACATTCATGCAGTGCAACAGTTTTTCTCTTCCATTAGAATAATTTGGAAGGAATACTTGCAGATTGATAATCCGACTTAAATTTGTCTATGTTGCAACAGGAGACACAAAATCTACTCTCGTGCACACAAGCATTGTAGAATAATATTCAAGGAGGTAAACAAGTTTTGAAAGATATTTGAGATCAAGAGTCACAGTGAGTTCAGATGGTGGGTGACTTGGGTTTTCCAAAACAAAATACAAGTGCCATAGAGGAAGAATCCTGGACTTGTAGCTGATGAAGTCCCCTTGACAAATGCTTTACATATATTTCAGAGAGGCCATTTATAAAAATTTGGCACCCATACAAAAAACTGAATTGGCCAACAAATGGACTTGGACTTAAACTTACGAATAAGCTCAGAGAAGAATCAATTGCTTAGGATGGATATCAGTGTGAATATTGGCTTGACATGATTATCACTGTTGCAGTAGCACCCTGATTCCACATGCAAAAATAGCAAAAATAAAAGGGGCTGTGGATGGATGAATAGATTCTCAAATAAGCAGAGCCAGAACAGTTAAATGATCAAAACCCTGGGCCATGGACCAAACTGAAAACAGAACCCTTACCTTTGCATATTTACTTTGCATTAGGTCTCTGAACAGACAAGAGGATATGAACCATCCTATTCCAGGTACAAAGAGTCCTTGCCTATCACCAGAACAGGAAAAAAACATGTAATTATACATAGGCAATGAAGATCCACATAAGGCTTGCTGGAAGGGTGGAACAACAGTTGTCGGGTTAGCTTCAGACAGCAGCCTGTCCAAAAGGAGATGCCTTATTAGGAGAAACCACATCTGCTAGAGCCAAAATGGAGATATCAGAATAACTATGGCCCTGCACATTACAGGCTTTTACAGAAACATAGAATAAAAGGTCATGGGGAAAACAAAGAAGACTTGAATGCCACTTCTTGAGTGACTGCATCTTTGGGATGTCCTCCAGAGGGTGGAATAAGAGAAACAAAACTGCTGAATATGGTACTGGTTGGGACATGTATATTTTGACATAACGCTTCTGCCACTGCTGCAAAAGAGGTCTAGGTACAAAAAGGCTGACAGGTCACTCATGAATCATCAGAAGGAAGTGGTTGAACATGTCTGCAAATCAAATGAATTGTCCCTCGATGTGACCTGTAATAAGATTGTGAATGGTTGCAAAAGCCCACTTCCTGAACTCTCATGGGCCTCCCATTATAGTAACGAGTTCCCCCTTAGCTAGTTCATATAGCAAACTACAGCTGCGTTGTCAGAGTGGATAACAGCAGCAACTGCTGGGAGAGTGTCAAACTTCATGCACGGTCAGGAGAACTGCTTTCATTTCCAGAAATGATGTGCAGCAAGACCTCAGTCTGTGCCCATGCCCCTTTACACAGTCAGCTCTTAACAATGCCTCACATCCAACAGCAGAAGCATCTATGGTGGCATCATAGCTAACATGGAGGTCTGAAAGGGTCTATCCACAGATGGGCTGAACTCTTAAATCCACTACCAGAATTGATCTTTGCGCTTTCTTGGAATCTTCACTGGGAAGACTATGGCCCTAGTAACGAATTCCACAGAACTGTGCATGTCTGTTGTAACCACGTAAACAGAAAACAAGCATTTGGAACCATGTAAAATGAAACTGGCCTGAAACAAAGAGATGCTGTTACTGCCCGGTCCTTCAGAATATGAGAGATAATGGAATGAAATGAGAGAACTCTGGCCTGTGGAAGAAATGGTTGATAAGACGGTGTGTACATCCTGCATCTGATGAATGGGATGGACTGTAAGGACATCATTTGGGACATCACGGTGTTCATGTTAACCCTAAAGAGGGGACAGGGACAGAAGATGGTCTTCAAAGATCAGACAGTCCACAATGTGGGTACACATGAATAGATAGAAGGGATCCAAATGGAGAGAAGGAATCAGCAACAGGTTAGTATTGTTGAAACTGAATTCATCCTCAAATCCCAGTGAGTGTCTTCATGTGGTGGACCCTGTGTTTAAAAAATCTCATTAAGACATTACAAAATACAAGACTATTTTATATATCATAAAGAAAAGTAGGTAAAAAATAAAAAAAAAATTCAACTAGGTGCACAGGTTTCAGGATAAAAAGGTCCCCACTCCTGGTGTACACATTGTTACCAGGACTGGAATAAAAGCAGTTGAGAATCCTCAGAACATGTAAGCATTCGTAACTCAGGAGTAGACCATTCTATGGGTGGCCGCCTTACAATGCATGGAACAAGCACTACAGAAAAAAAGGCCAAACAAGCAGTATAAAGACAATAAACTGGATTGTTGGAAGATGAGATTATGTATTGCTTCTTTTACGCAACAAATCCAGAACTTCCAAAGACAGGATATTTAGCAAGAGCAATAAATAAGTTAAATAAAAAGAGCTGTGGGATAACTTGTTAAAACCTACAAAGTTCTTTAATAGAACAAATGAGCTCAGCACAATGATTAGATAAAGAAACACTAGATCTTCTGGAAAAAATGCAATGGAACTGCTACAAGAAAGAAAACTAGAAGCTATCAAATGCATATAAAGAAGGGTGCACTTGAGAAAGGAAAAAGATTGTATTTAGTGTAATACTTAATACAGAAAAAAATCTGTACTAAACAATATGATCACTATCTCATAAAATATCTTTGGAGTTGTAAACAAACACGAGACATGACAAATTTACAAAGAAAAGAATAAGAAAATAAAAGGTAAATGTACTGGCAAACAAAATGTTTAGTCAGGCACAAAAACAACAAATGGAAGCGACTGACCAAACTGAGAAGTGAAGGTTTTGTGGGAGACTATGACACAAGCAATATCACCACATGAGAAATCAAATGAATTCCTGGAAGATGGTGCAACAGTTAGAAGACACCTGTACAGAGGCTACAGCACATAGTGAAAGTAAGGAACCTTCTCCAGGAGACTTTCTTAAAAGTCCAGTTAGAAATGCACAGCAAGGGAAAACAACAAAAAGGATGCTCTCAGTCAAAAAATAAATGACCCGAAGGGAAGGCTTGCTTCATTTAATAGAAATGGACACATTAAGATAAATAAAAGAAACAGACTACAGGAAGAGAATAAAACCCAAAATGTCAGAATACTTGTACATCAGATGAGCACAGTAAGTGGGACTATTAAGACAGATTTTATAAAACATAGCAAGTATAGAATATTTTACTGTGCAACTACACTAATAGCAGATAAAGTGTTACCATACAAACACAGAGTAACAAGGACCAAATGGAATGCCACCAGAAAAGCATCAGAGAAAACTATTAAGCAACTAAGACAAGTAGTATCACTTTAAGGTAGACACAGAAAAGCAAACATGTCAATAATTCTTAGAAAAATAGAAGTGGCAAAGGCAGCACAGCACATAAAATCTGCAACAAAAAACTAAAACTAGCACAAACAGAAATTGTGGAAAATGTAATAAACATAAATGAGAAGTACAAAACAAGCAATTTATTCATGACCAAAAAAGGTTTTATAGACACCCAGGAAACAAAGCAAAAGTAATTTTAACCCACCTAAAAAGAAGAAATCAGTCCATCTTGGAGAAGTGTTTATGAAGACTCTTGAATGTCAAGATGCCAAATGGATACTGGCATCAAAAAGAAGGAATAAAAACCTCTAAACTGGATGATATTGAAATGGAATGAATTAACAGAGAACCTGAAACAAAATTAAGGCTTAAATGGAAAACCCCAGGTTCCAGGTGCAGTACTTCAACTTCTGGATAAAGTTAACATATTTTCATAAAGATTTAGTCCTGGGTAAAAATTACTTATATGCACATCTTGAAAAGACAACAATCTATTTAAGAAAAAGAAAATGAGTACACCTAATTAAGAGTGAACAATTATCCAAAGAACTATACAGACCAATAACTTGTCTTGACAATATACAAATTACATATGGAAATGATGCGAAGAAAGTATACAGTTAACTTAATTTCAATCATAGCAACAGATCAAAAAGTTAACAAAAAAAAGATCATATTGAGCAAAGCATCATCTTACTAAAGCCATAGTAGACAGCTCTAAAAAGGAAGGGAATCCAAGTAGGACATGAATAAACTGACACCATTCCACATTCATGGATTATAAGAAGGCTTACAGATGTGTAAGCTGTGCCTTATCCTGATCAGTTACAATGCAGTGGCAATTAAACAGTAGATGATACAAGGAAATTTGCTATAACAGGGATACAAATGCAAATGGAGATATTCCACCATAATTCTTTTTCACTACTGCCTTTTTGTCTTGCCCATAATCTATTAAACTGCTTCCTTAACAGACTAAACAATAGTTACAGTTTAACTTCCAAAAACCAGCATCTTTCAAAGATACCGACTTTTCTGTGGAAGATTTAAAATAGCATGGCTCATCAGACGATCTCCTAAAAGCAAAACTATAAATTGTTAAAACTTCTTCGATGATATAAGAATGACATTTGGTCTTTATAAATATGCAAAAGCAACATGTACAACAGGAAAACTGCAGCACCAAGAAATTTTCAACCTGGGACAGGAATGTGATGAAAAGGAACTTGAACAGGAAGGTGTACAATACATAGAAACAGACAAATTAACATAGGAGAACAAGCCTTAATACGGAATATTTCTGAAGACTAAAGCTAATACTGAAAACTGCTTCGACATTTTGAAATAAAGCCAATTTGCTCTTCCTGTTCTAACAGACCGCTTTGGCGGTATGGACTGGCCCCAAACAGCACTGGATCAGTTGAACAAGAAAACAAAAAATATGCTTCATCCTTACATAAAAAACATATTATGGCAAGATAATATATTCCTTGGCCTGAAAGAGGTATGTCTGCAATTGTGGGACTACAAACATATTTGCTACCATCATCAGATCCAAACACAGAGAAAGTCTTAAAGCTGGATGAAAAATCTAATATAACATTACTCCTCAGTAAAGCAGAAGTATTTTGGAAAGGAGTAGGAATGGCAACCATATTAAAAGTTGACCAAAATCAGGCAACAGAAAGTGCCAACATATCTGTGTGTGTGTTGCGTATGTATTATACACACACACCCATTCACATACATTATTTATATACACACGCATAAATACATCCATACATATATGTAAGTATGCATAAATACATACATATACAAAAAGCGAGGCCAGAAGAAAAGGAAAGAAAAATGGAAAGATCATAACTATAGTTGCAAGTACAAAGAACATGTTGACCAACCACATGTTGATCAAAATTGGATGCACGAGTAGTAAAACAGAGGTGAATTTAAACCAAAAGATGAAAGTCTAATAATGGTGGCAAGACACAGGGCTACATACATGGTTTACAAAGTCTTATGGTAGATGCAGACAAATATATTTTCTGTAATACAGACACAGAAACAGTTGAACATATTGTTACCGACTACAACGTAGTCATTCATGAGTATATGTATACTGAAAGGCACAATAATGTAGCAAGATTATTGGGGACTATGCAAGCACTACAGCATACAGTGGATATAAAAAGTGTACACAGCCCTGTTAAAATGCCAGGTTTTTGTGAAATAAAAAAAATAAGACCACAATAAATCATTTCAAAATGTTTCCCACCTTTAATGAGACCTATAACCTGTACAATTCAATTGAAAAACAAACCTGTTAGAGGAAAAATATAAAAAAAATAAAAAATGTATAATAAGCTGACTGCATAAGTGTGCACACCCTTAAACTAATTTTGTTGAAGCACCTTTTTTTTTTTTTACTCAAATTTTTTTAATTTTGATTTAAAACAAAATGATGGTTTACAATTAATAAATATTCAACTATATAAAATATTTACATTTAGCCTGACAAATAGATTAAGATAACAGATCTATGTAAAAACAACGATGTTGATACATTAAACTATCAGGAAGAGTTTGATTCAAATTGCAAGGTGTCAATCAATGTCAAAATCTTTCTCCATGGATTACTGACTAATGGCTTGGGATGGATTCTCAGTTCTTTAGCTTTGATCTCCATTAAAACAGACTTCTTCAGTAGACATAAAAATTCCTCCATGGTGGGCGCTGCTCTGGATTTCCATCTTCTGGTTATACATTTCCTAGCTATTGCTACTAGAGTCCATATTAAATACAAATCCAGTTTCTTCAAGTGAGGATTACTGATTACATTCAGTAAAATTAGAGATTGTCAAAATAAATGTATCTGTATAAAGAGCTTGTAAAAATTATTAACCTCATTCCAATATGTTCTAATACTGACAGAATCATAAAAAAATGGGACCAGTCTGCATTAACTAATTTTTGGCAACTCCAGCATACATTACTTGAGCTGTTTATCTTTTACATTTTAGTGTTAAGAAGGATCTATGTAGATATTTCCATTTAAATATTCTCCAATATTGTGAATGAGATGTTAATTTAACTGAGAGTAAGATATTTGTCTTATCTTCTGTTGATAGGGGAGAGTCTGTATACCTTTAGTTAAATATTGCCGCTAGGATACTTTAGGAGCTGCTCCATAAGCAATTAATACATTATACAAGTACGATAACTCATTTTTTTGTATTAGTGTTGTTATAGATCATTTCAAACAACCAAGATATAAATTTAGGGGTATTTTTAAATGATGAATTGTTTACTATTCTACATAGATCCTTAGAATATGTTAAAACACTCTGCAACACTAGCCAATTGTTAGGTGTTAATCCATTGGCTGCAATGAAATGTTGTTTCCAAGACTTGGTTTTTTATACAATGAAACCAGCATATTAAGTTCTTATTTCCCCATGAAGTAAAAATCTCTCTATGTACTTCATCAGGGAAATTTCTTGCAATACTGTGTGGAGTTAATAATGCAATCCAAAGTTTTATATCTATATTCATATTGACAATTTCCTAAAGGTATCAAAAATATGGTTTATTAGGTTTAATTTTGTTGGTTTTGCTATATTATATTGTAGATTTATACTCAAATAGTACCACATTCTACTATCTTTATCTGCAACTATAAGATTTTTTGATAAAGTATTTTCATTCCTTAATATTATGGAATGTAACCATTTCCAATTAGAAGAATATTTAGGATTTACCCAATCTATTGCAATTTTATGTATAGAAGTCCTTATGTATGTTTCTATGTCTGGAAATTGTAACCCCCCCCCCCCATTCCCAATGTCTAATATGATGGGAATATGCCACTCTATTTTTCTTTGGATATCATAAGAACTTTAAGAATATTGATGTAATTTCTTTAAGAAATCTTTTTTTCTGGTAATATAAGAGCCTGGGCTATATATATTACTTTAGGTAGTAAGACCATTTTTATCAACTGCAGTCCGTCTTCAAATATTATAAACTTACTGTTCCATTTATTTACCAATGCTTTAGTTGATTCTCTAAATGTCTGAATAATTGGTATTTAGAATCTGTACCATATTCTTACACAATACAATCCCCAAATAGTCTAAGGTTGGAACTTGCTTACCAATAATATGATTTACAGATACTTGTACATCCTGTTTTTTATTTAACAACAAGAACTTTGATTTAGATTTATTAAAATAGAGACCTGAGAGTTTTTTTAATTTCCTATTGATACATCTACTTCATCCAATGCTTCTTTAGAGTTAAGTAAAGTGAGAAGCAAATAATCAGCACACAACATTGTTTTGGAACTATATTGATCATATACATCTAGCCCTCTTATTTTTGAGTTGCTATGTATAAGGATTGCAAGAATTTCAATAACTAATGCAAACAAGATAGGTGAAGTATAGTTTGGTACCTACCATAAATGTAGATGTTCGAGTGTTCACACTGCTGCAGTCATTACACTTTGGTTATCCTGCCGTCAGGCGTTCCCGCAGTCGGCCAGAGTTCCAAAGTCTTGGTCCGGCGTCGGTTGCTGTCGCTTCTTCCCTGACGTCAGTGCGCCAGGGGTATACAAGATGTATCCGACGCCATTTTCTTCAATTTTTTTTTGCCCCAGATGTCAGGTGACCCAACTAGGTAGGCAATACATATTGCTAATAAAACATATATATAAAATAAAAACAATACCTTCAGTTACAAGCAAATACACCACAAAGGTTGTATAGGATAGAAAGGTATAGATAAGTCCAGCTAGGACAGAGGGGATGGTGGGAGGGTAACCTGGACTGCAGCAGTGTGAACACTCGAACATCTACATTTATGGTAGGTACAAAACTGTACTATGTTCATCGTGTTACACTGCTGCAGTCATTACACTTGGGTAGAATACCAAAGCTGAGGTTGGGTGGCTGGTCTATAAAGAGTTAGGATTGGCTAAGAGACCCTGCAGAACTGTAGTGGCAAATCCGGCTCTTGATTTAGAGTAAATAGGCAAGTGGTAATGCTGGTAAAGGTGTGCACTGAACTCCAAGTTGCAGCCTCCAAAATGTCCTTGGTTGGTACTCCTCTGGAGAAAGGCTGTTGAAGTGGCTGTTGCTCTGGCAAAATGTGGCCTAATGTTATTAGGGACAGATTTCCCATGCTGTGTATAGCAGTAACGAATACAGTGTCCTATCCATTTGGAGATAGTCTGCTTTGAAATAGCCTTGCCCTGTGATCCTGCAGCATATGCTACAAACAGTTGCTCAGTTTTCCTGAAAGCTTTTGTTTTGTCCAAGTAGAAGTGTAGCTGCCTGTGTATGTCCAAAGAGTGCAGAAGTTTCTCCCCTTTATTCTGGGGGTTTGGATAAAAAGTTGGCAAATGGATGGTTTTGTTAAGAGCCACACTAGATACCACCTTTGGCATAAAGGTAGGGTTTGTCCTTAAAGAAACCCTGTCCTGATGAAAAATTATAAAAAGGTTCCACTGCCATTAATGCCTGTAGCTCTGAAACTCTTCGTGCTGAAGTTACTGCCAGGAGAAGAGCGGTTTTCCATGATAAAAATTTTAGATCGGCTGTATTGGCTGGCTCAAAAGGTGGCAGGGTTAGTTTTTCCAAAACAAAATTGAGGTCCCAAGTTGGTGTTGGTGCTCTCCAGGGCGGTCTTATGTTTTTAGCCCCTCTGAGGTACTGCTTTAGCAAGGGATGAGAGAATAAAGGAGGATCCGTGTTGTAATGTGCTGAAATGGCAGAGGCGTGGATCTTAACTGATGAGAAGGATAGGCCTTTGTCCAGCATCTCAGTTAAGTATTGTAAAATCTGAAGAATGTTTGGGACAAGAGGGTCAATGCTTTGAGCCTGGTTCCAGGCGCAGAATCTCTTCCATTTTTCTGAGTAAGATTTCCTGGTGCTAGGCCTCCTGGCCTCCAAAATGACATCCATAACAGCTTTAGAGAGGTGTTGCCTGTTTGACTAATGAATCTGCCATGCAGCCAGGTTTAGGGTTTTGAGCTGACCGCGCAGGATCTGATTGTTTTGTTGAGTCAGGTGGCGTAAAAATTGAGGCAAAATCCATGGTGGGCCTTGAGCTAAGTTCTTTAAGATTGGGTACCAGTGCTGGCGTGGCCAGTCTGGAGCAATCAGGATCATCTGTGTTTTTTCTTGTCTGGCTTTTAGGAGTACCTTTGACAGGAGAGGCAGTGGTGGGAAGGCATAAACTTTTAGGCTTTTCCAGCTGAACGACAGAGCATCCACTTTCCATGCTTGTGTGTGACAAGTCCTTGTGCAGATTTTTTGTAGTTGGCAATTCAGTGGGGAGGCAAAAAGATCTATGTCGGGGCATCCCCATTTTTGCATTACCATGCTGAAGATTTGTGGATTCAGTTTCCATTCGTGAGGGTCCATTATATTTCTGCTTAGATCAACTGCCAGAGTATTTTTCTTTCCTGGCAGGAATTGGGCTTGCAGATGAACTTGATAAGTTAGAGCTGTGTTCCACAAGGTCATGGCTTGCCTGCATAGGGGGTAAGAATGAGTGCCCCCTTGCTTTTTATGTACCACATTACTGTGGTGTTGTCTGTCTTTAATAATAAATGTCCTGGATGCAGAAGGTCCTTGAAAGCTGTTAGGACATTTTGAACAGCCAACATCTCTTTTTGATTGATGTGAAGGTGCATTTGGTCTGTGGTCCACTTGCCCTGAATACATTTTCCTGCCACGTGTGCTCCCCAGGCGTAGTCCGAAGCATCTGTTAGTGTCTGCCTGGCTGTGGGTAGAGTGAAAGGATGACCCTTGTTGAGGTGACATGCCTGTGCCCACCATCGAAACTCCTGTTGTAGGCAGGGAATTATTGGTATTACTGCTTCTAAGCTGTGAGAGTGCCGAGTCCAAACACTTTTTAGGTACCATTGTAATTTCCTCATATGCAGTCTGGCATATTGAATTAGTAGTATGCAGGATGCCATGAATCACAGGGCCTGCAGAATTTTTCTTGCAGGGAGATGGGACATTTTTGCCAGTAGTTGAAAATATTGAGTCAGTTGTCCTTGTTTGTCTGGCGTGAGATAAGCCATCTGGGCCGTTGTATTTAAGCTGGCACCCAGGAATATTATCTGCTGTGAGGGCACTAGTTTTGACTTCTTTTCGTTTACTGTGTACCCTAGAGAAATTAGCAACCTTTTTACAAATGCCAGATGCTTTAGAAGAATGTCCTTCGTCTCTGCTTGAATGAGGCAGTCGTCCAGGTATGGATATATTTGAATTCCTTTTTGTCTGCAAAATGCAATTACTGGTGCCAGGCATTTTGTAAAGACCCTGGGCGCAGCGGATAAGCCAAAGGGCAGTGCAGAGAATTGGTAGTGCATTGTACCAGCTTTGAATCTGAGGTATCTTCTGCAATTTTGTCTGATAGGGACATGAAGGTATGCCTCTTGAGGTCCAGAGTAACAAGCCAAGCCTTCTTGCCCAGCATGGGAAGAAGCTGCTGTAGTGTCAACATTTTAAATTTCAGAACATCCAGGTAAGTATTTAGAGTTGAAAGGTCTAGTATGGGTCTCCAGGCTTTGTCCTTTCTGGGGACCAGGAAGAGTCTTGAGTAAAATCCTTGTCCTTGTTCCTGCAGTGGTACTTTTTGAATAGCTCTCATGTCCATGAGGGCTGACATTTGTTTTTGAGTCTCTGCCCATTGATTTTGTGGCAGGTTTGGCATTCCTTTTAGCCTTGGTAAAGTGTGAAAGTGGAACCTGTAACCTTGAGACACAATATTCAGAACCCATTTGTCTTGGGTGATTGTTTGTCAATTTTGATAAAAAAGTGCTAGTTTCCCCCTAAGGGTGCTGCCAAAAGGGAAGTGCTTGGCGTACGAAGGGGGAAGTCATTGGGACTGTTTCCTGTATGGTTGAGATTTGTCCTCACCTCCTTTGGGGTTGAGGTACTCCACTGTCATTGTCTGTTAGAGCCTTGGGGTTGAGATCTGCCTCTTGGGCGTCTGTATCTGCCACTCTGTGGCCTGACACTGGAAAGGACCAATTCTTTGTAAGCCAATTTCTGCTAAATTGAGGTGGTTGTACCTGTAGGAAATCTCTGACTGTTTGCATAGATTTAGCTTTATCCTCCATTTTCTTTAACACCTCTTCTGCCTTAACACCAAACAATGTATCATGCTGTAAAGGAGCATCCAATAATTTTGCCTTAACATGATCAGGTAAACTATGTTCTTTTAACCAAGCATGTCTTCGAATCACAGAACCTGTAACTGCGGCTCTACAAGAGGCCTCTAAAGAATCAAAACCACACTGCAGAATATGTTTTGCCACCTGTTCAACTGCATGCAATAAATCCTGCATTTCTTTATAGTCAGGAGCTTCTGAGCTTGTAAGCATTTTCTGTTTTAACTGAGCCATTAAATACTGTTGGTACTTAAGCATGTGAAACTGGCAATTTAAAACCCTTACTGCTAAAGTTGCAGAAGTGTAAACTTTCTTCCCCCATCTATCCAATGCTCTAGAATCTCTGTCAGAGGGGACTGGATTTTTTGCAATGGAAGCCTTAACCCCTTTGGGACCCTTTTGCAATGGAAGCCTTAACCCCTTTGGGACCATGGGAAATGGTTTCTGGGTCAGCAGAAGGGTTTTTATAAAGAAACTTGTGAGAGTCAGGAACTCTATAGTACCCATCTGGTTTGGCTGATGCAGGGGGCAAAGAATCAGGAGATAAGCTGGATTCAGAGAACACATCATCCACAATATCTAACATGGGCGGAAAAAGCAAGGGGCCTGTGCTGAGGCAATAAAAGGAAGTCCCTGAGCCTTTTCTTGGATTCTGAATAATCCTGACTTTCCCAATGGAAATGCTCCCTCATGGTATGTAAAGTTTCCCCAAAAGAGTAATCCTCAGGAGGAGAGGCTGAAGGGATAGATTCTTCAGCATCAGAGTCCTCATAGTGGGGTAGAAAGTATCCTTGGTCTGAGGAGGAATCAGAGGAAATGGAAACCTGATCAGAGGAATCTTAGTCTGTATCTTGACTAGACCTTTTATCAGGAGGGGGATGGGAACCCCTGATTAGAGTAATGAGGTCTCCGGCCATTTTGAGCATCTGTTTCTTAGGCATGAAGGACTGTCCAGGAGAATGCTGTACTTGCTTCTTTGTCTTTAATGGTGTTTTTGTCTTGGCTGTTGCTTTAATGGTAAGTTGTGAAGGTCTGAAAACACCCTCAGAAGCCGATGTCTGCTCAGCAGCTCCGGACCCATCTGAGGGATTAGTTTCCGTAGGCCCAATACCTTGAGTTTCCAGAGGCCTAGTTGTCTCCACGTGGGAGTCGGAGGCGGCCTGTGGCTCTGAGGTAGCGGGTGTCAGTTGCTGCGAAAGCACCTCACTGAGAACTGGCGACTGGCCTAGAAGAGGCTTTGTCGTCGGTTTTGGACCTTGGATGCCTGTCTTTATCCTTGTCCTTGCGTTTTTTTATGAATTGCGGTCATCGGTTGTTCCGACGGCATTGTATTATTGAACCTTCGGCCAAAGTAGTGCAAAGCAAAATCAAAATGTCGTTTTATAGTGAGTTTGTTAAATCTGACACAAAACCAACAACTAGTGACGTTGTGATCAGGGCCTAGGCATGGAATACAGTAAGAGTAGAAGTCCTTATGAGGTATTTGCTTCCCACAAGAAATACAATTATTAACTTTTTCTGGCATCGGTCTGAGGCAAGAAAAAAGTTTCCCCAACGGGGTACTTAGCTTTATTGAAGACTTTGGATCTGAAATTCGACTTTGAAAATCTCAGGAGTCGGCAGACCAGCACTTGCGAACTGCTTTTGCTTCAGGCACCACGCGGCAAGAAAGACTGAAGAAAATTGCATCAGATGCATCTTGTATACCCCTGGCGCACTGACTTCAGGGAAGAAGCGACTGCAACCGACGCCGGACCAAGACTTTGGAACTCTGGCCGACTGCAGGACCGCCTGACGGCAGGATAACCCAAGTGTAATGACTGCAGCAGTGTAACACTATGAACATCATGGGACATCCTTGTCTAGTGCCTCTAGTGATCTGTATGGCTTCAGAGGTAAAAGGGCCTATTTTAACAAATGCTAAGTTATTTTCATAAACTTTTTTTTATAAATGTGATAGAGAAGAAAATCAAATGTATTCAAAACTTTAACTAAATAATCCCAGTTTAAAGAATCATGGGCCTTTTCTATATCTAAACCATCAATTTTTTCTATTTAAATAATTAATTAATGTTAATATTCTTTTGATACGGTCCTGTGTTTTGTTGAAGCACGTTTTGATTTAATTATAGCATTCAGTCTTCTTGGGTAGGAATCTATCAGCATGGCACATCTTCACTTGGCAATATTTGCCTACTCTACCTTGCAAAAGCACACCAAATCTGTCAGATTGCAAGAGCATCTATTGTGCACAGCCCTCTTCAGGTTACCGCACAGATTTTCTATTGGATTTAGGTCTGGGCCATTCCAAAACTTTAATTTTCTTTTGGTGAAGCCATTCTTTCGTTGATTTGGATATATGCTTGGGGTCATTGCGTTAAAAGGTGAAATTCCTCTTCATCTTAAGCTTTCTAGCAGACGCCTAAATGTTTTGGGCCAAAGGTGCCTGGAATCTGGAACTGTTCATAATTGCCTCCACCTTGACTAAAGCCCCAGTTCCAGCTGAAGAAAAGCAACCCCAAAGCATGATACTGCCACCACCATGCTTCACCATGGGGATGGTGTTCTTTTGGTGATGGGAAGTATTGTTTTCGCACCAAACGTACCTTTTGGAATTGTGGCCAAAAAGTTCAACCTTGGTCTCATCAGACCATAACACATTTTCCCACTTGCTTTTGGGAGACTTGTATTGTTTTAAAAATTTTAGCCAGGCCTGGATGTTTTTCTGTGTAAGAAAAGGCTTCTGTCTTGCACCCCTACCCCATAGTCCAGACATATGGAGAATATGGGAGATTGTTGTCGCATATAGTATACAACCAGTACTTGCCAGAAATTCCTGCAGCTCCTTCAGTGTTGCTGTAGGTCTCTTGGCAGCCTCCCTGACCAGTTTTTGTCTAGTCTTTTCATCAATTTTGGTGGGACGTCCAGTTCTTTGCAACATCACTATTGTCCATATTTTCTCCACTTTTTGATAAATGTCATCACCATGTTCCATGGCTTTTGCTGTAGCAGGCAACGGAGTAAATGTCAGGAAAATCCTACCAAGACAGTTGAACTTTATTTGGGGTTAATCAGAGACTCTTTAATTGATGGCAGGTGTGTAACCAAGAAGAATGAATGCTGTAATTAAATCAAAAGGTGCTTCAACAAAGTAGTGGTATAAGGGTGTGCACACTTATGCAACCAGCTTATTGTACATTTTTTTATTTTTTATATTTTTTCCCCTAACAGATTTGTTTTGGACAGGTTATAGGTCACATTACAGGTGGGGACAGTTTTGAAATGATTTATTGTGGTCTCATTTTTTATATCTCAAAAACCTGGCATTGCGTGAAAGTGTTATTTTTATACCCCATGCAAACTTCAAAGAATTTTTCCTCGGGTAGTTAGCAAATGTTGGAAGTGTGATAGGGAAAGAGGAGGCAACCTGGAAATGTTTTTGGGAGTGTAATGAGTTGGCAGATCAAGAATACTTTAAGAAATATTGGGGGAACAAAGGGGTGTAACTAAGGAAATTATTCTTTTGAGCTGGGACACAGGAGGGCCGTATTAAGTTTAATTCTGTTAGCTGCCAAAAAACAGTTACTAGAAAATCAAAATCTAAACCAACTCTATTTGGAGTATTGAATATTCTAGAGAGATAAATGAGATGGAAGAGGGATCTTTAGAAAAGGAAACAAGCAAATTACACAGAAACAAATAGAATATGTGGGAACAGGTCTAGGACTTTTGATCGAAAGCTCAAAAGTCTGAATCCATAATTACCAAACACACTAACGAAATCGCTTTCACCGAAAAAGCGCTTTCATTAAACGTATGTTAAAAAAAAAAATACATTAAATCTACTGCTATGCACCCTGTGCCCCCAACACCCCCCTACTTTAATATTCTCACTCCGAGGTCGCACTACAGTGGGGAAAAGGGAATTTTCCCTTATCCGCACCGTAGTACGACCGGCACAACAAGCATACTTATCCGAAAGTGCTGCTTCGGTGAACAGCACTTTCGGTTAAGTATGCTTGCCAATTAATGTTTCGATGGAAAGTGTAGTCGTGGATCTGTACGGATCCCGTGGGAACACATGCAAATTAATTTTCAAGAAGAGGCATGAGGTTTAAGGAAAGGCAAGATATGAGCAATTTATGTAATGTTGGACTGAAAGACAATGGTTATAATGAAAGAAAACATACAATACATAATGTATGTAAATGGAAAAAAATGTTATATGGTTTGTTGTTTTTTCTATTAACCTGTGTACCTATGTTTTAATTGATAATTTAATAAAAAAGTGTTTAAAAAATCTACTAGGACGATTTATGCAAAGTAACCTCAAAGCTCAATTATGCCCCAGTTAAAATATTGACAACTACCACCAGTGAATATGTGCTTGCTGATAACCAGTACACCCTTCATCTTCAACCTTTCCCAACTCTTATATAAAGCCAAATGGGAAATATGACATTCCCATGAGCCTTCATGAACCACTGAAAACAATTTAATATTCCTCCTTTTTACGTTTCAAAAACTAATGAAATCCTGCCTATGGCTTTCCTTATTTTCAATACTCCATGCACCTTCCTTAAATTGGGTACTTTGTAATCCACTACAAATGTAAGGAAAGGTTACATTGTTTTATATATACATAATGCTGTACCATCTCAAAACTGTTGAACAATGGACTTCAAATATGGCTGGACACCAAATAACTTAATTTCAGCTCTTCCATTTTGAAAACAGAAACTCAGAAAAGAGACCCGGTGAATTTGCCTTTTTGGGTAAATTTCAGTTAATGGCTACTAAATGCACTGCCTGGATGCCAACAAAGAAGAAATTTAAAGAACCTGAAAGAAAATCATCCACGAAAGATGTTGAGAAAACACTGGCTGGGAAGAATCGTGCAGCTGTTCAGCAAAAAGCAGTTCAAGCTCCAGCTTTGGTGCAAGAAAAGATTTCCAGTAATTTAAAGGAAAATAATAAGTTAAATGTGCTCAGAGCTGATTAAAATAAACAAAACATTGAATGAGTGTATCAACTCAAATAACAAAAGTCTGGAAAAATGGAAGAAGTTTTAAACAGATTTTCAGATGAACTGATTAAACTGCAAAAAAACAATATATCAGAGGTTGAAATGAAAAGGACGGCTGAGTAAGAGACTGCTAAAGAAGAGATATTTGAAAATGACAAGTGGGGGTGGGGGAGAGAACCTGAATTGCAAACAATAATGAATGCTGGAAAGACACCAGGCATGAACACCATGCAATCCATCAACTGCACCCTTAATCTCAGAAAACTTAGTCACCAACTTTTTTAATTGAAAAACCTCAACCACTCCACTGGCTAAATTCCAGTAGTGTACTGGTCATGGTTTTAGTGGACCCTGGACTCAGCCACAACCCCAATACCCTCTGGGATCCTAGATGACATAACCTTCAGACAAACTCCTCCTTTAAAGCCTCCACATTCTGGGATGAAAAAGCCCTAGGCTCAGAACAAGATCCCTAGGGCAAGCAACTCAGTATGACATCATCCAGAATTCCTCAACTCTACTTTTTACATTATTCAGACCGATTGCTTTGGACCTGGTTTACCGAAAAACCACAAGAACACTCTGATGACATATTTCACAATGGAGCCCCACTAAAGAGATCTGAACAAGACCTTTAACACCTTAACCACAAGTGTAAAATGATGTAAAAGCCAGCATTAACTCATCTAAAGAAAAAAAAAAAGATGACCATCCTTCTTGTAATCAGCAAAGGGAGCCTGGCTTTCCTCGACCTTCCCCAACATTGCAATCTTTTTTTCTCTTCAAGGGAAGTTATCTGACCCAGAACCTAGGGTAGCAGTCATTATAGAGGAAGACACGAAGATGAACAGAGCACAGAGAAGAGCAGAAGGGACCACAGACCACACCAATCCCAGGAGGTCCCCACATACTAGCAGCTCAGGGACACACACTCAATAGTCCTGGCCCCCAGCAGTATACATCAAGGAAAGACTTTTCTGCAGCTCATTGAATTTTTAACCCACCATTTCTCCTGCATTGTTTAAATCTGATCATTCTTCTAGAGGGATCGGTTGCAAACAGGGACTAGCCTTACCACATGCATGAAAGTTGAGCAAGACCAAATGATTCCATCAAACCAGGAAGCTTCCAGCAAATGCACAGCTTCGTATCCCAGAGTCATGTCTTTTTTGGAAAAATAAACCTCCCCTGCTGAATGAACCCACCACTTTTAAAAACATTATTTCTGGATAGTTTAAGTATTTTAATGCTTTAATACAAAGTTGTATAACAAAATCTATGCCCACCGTAAACTATGAAAGAATCGTATGGACCACCCCCACCCCCACACACCACACCACACAGCATTCAAACTAATGACGGCCACAGTTTTCCAAATCAACACTGTCAAAGTCTAAATCATGTGGAATTTCAAGGAAAAGTCTAAATATGTCTGGCAACACTTTTTTTTGAAATTTCAAGAAAATAGGCAGATTCAGAGAACGTAATTGAAAGCACTGCAGATCTCCAAACCCGCTTTGCTTTATCAATATGATTCACCTTAAGGATGCCCTCCTCACCTAATTTCAGAACATCAACAATATGAGCACAAAGAACTGGATGGAGAAGGACGAGAAGGAATTTAGAAGCAAAATAAGCTTTAACAAGTAATAAGACCGAGACCTTTAAAGTCATTTACCTATGTTTAACACAACACTGCCTGCAGGGTTTTTTTGTATGAAATACTATCATCAGTAAGTTTGGAGCAGTGCTCATCAGCCTGAAATACCACAGTACAATCACAACGGTGAGATTTCCAACTTTAATCAGATGTACTATTTGATTCTAACTCATTTTAAACTCCTAAACAAGTAAAGAAGCAAACATCTGGCAGACTACCACCATCACTAACCAAGGATACTGAAGTTAAGGTACACCAAAGGTATAAACCAAAATGCTGGACTTGCTCAAATAAAAAAAGGTTTTCCAAGTTTCAAAACATGGTAGAACTGGAGCGGACAGAACATGTACAGAAAACCTGAGATTTTCTACTGTACCAGAGAAATTGGAAGGAACAGACTGCATCAATTTTATGAAAACATGGATAGGTAAATGGACTGTTAAACAGCAGGAGTTGTTAACTAAAAGGGCATAATGTGTGTATGCTCCAAACCTGGCCATGAGAAAGCAGCCAAGACTTCTAATAGCAAAGATGCAATCCTCTCAGCAGAAAGAGTTGACTCTGACAAAACTGTGGCAGAAGGACAAAGTACTAAAAATTGGAGACAGGGTTTTTGTGGAAAATGACTACTCACTGCACACCAGGCAGAATATGAGTAAATGTATTCATTCCAGCAATCAGGGATTGTTGAGAAGCAAGTGTGAGATTCAAGCTGCTGAATCCAGCTACCTTCAGAATATTTTTTTCCAGTAGGGTCATTTTTTTGATGCAGAACATGCCAAGGAGAAAACGCATTTGTCTAGCAAAAGAGTTATTAAACAGAAGGGGGTTCTACTTCTTACTTTTTTGATAATTTAATAGAGACTGGATAAGACAGTGAAGCCTTTTCCAATATTCCAATGGAAAATGCTTGCGAGAGAGAGAGAAAAAAAGGCACAAGAGTTTACTACAAGAACCAGGAGTACATTACAAAATAAACAAAGACTGGAGTTGAAAGATAGAGGTCAACAGGAAGAAAATCAGGAACTCTGAAATTATGAATAAATGTGGGATTACAAAAAAAAATATCATGTTTGTGAAATATGGCAGAACAAGAAAAACTGGAAATACTGAACGTTTTTGACTTTGTTAAACTTGTAGGGGACTTCAAAGCATATGCCCTACTTCATGTCACTAATATTTACAAGAATATTAAGGCTAGGGGAGGAGGAAGGAAAGTGGTAACTGTAAACAAAATCATTTTTGTTCTTAACAGTACTTTCATAAAAGCATGATATAAACCCCATGTTATATAGTAATGTTTTTTCAACTATTTTTGTAAAAGAGATACTAAAGTAAACATATGGCATTTTTTTCTTCTTTCTTCTTCTTACTCGGTTTTAAGAAATATAGGCACTGCAATTTAAAAAGAGAATTAGAAAAGGCTGGACAAAATGGCATATGATGCAAGTAAAACTGACATGCTTTCTTACTTTTGCATATGGGAAATGACTGGATTAACGCCCTTGGCTTGATCTAAAAAAGTTTTAAGTGGAAGCAACTAAATAAAAGAACACAATGTAATACGCAAAAAAAGTGTTCACAGTGCAACATGAGAAGCTTGTGGCTGAAGGCAACTGTGTATCAGGTCCTCATGTTTCTACAGAAACAAGCCAATAAGGGCAATAAAAACAGAAAACTTTTTTTCAATGGCTAAAAAAGAATGTTTTCTGAAAGCATTCAAGATGTTTTCTACATCTGGGAGAAGAATAAAGACAAAAAACAGCACTTAGTGTAAGTAGAAGCACAGGCTGTACTGTGCATCATAGCATAGATAACCTTTTATTTGATGGTTTTCATTAACAGAGAGTCATATAAGAAGTGACAGGTTCAAATGGTTATCATAAGAAATAAATGTATACATAATCAACCTGCCAAGCATTAGTGAATGCATGTAACAAAAACTGACACTAGGCATTTATACAGCATTAGGACCAGCTATAAGGCATTGCAAGACAGCAGTGGCAAAGCCAGCTCTGGATTTAGAGAAAATTGGTAAATAATAATGCTTGGTGAAAGTATGTACAGAACGCCAGGTAGCAGCTTCTACAATATCCCTGGTAGGAACACCTCTGAAAAAAGGCTGCAGAAGTAGATGCAGCCCTGGTGGAGTGAGATCCGATCCCCTGGCAAACAGGTTTTCCATGGTGCTTATAGCAGAAATGAATGCAATGGCTTATCCATTTAGAAATGGTTTGTTTTGAAATAGCCTTTCCCTCTGCCCCAGTAGCAAATGCTACTAGCATTTGTTCAGATTTTCTTTGAAATTCAGTTCTGTCCAAGTAGAATCTAAGTTGTCTGTGCACATCCAAGGAATGCAAAATCCGTTCCCCTTTGTTCTGTGGATTGGGAAAGAAGGTTGGCGAATGAATGGACTGATTAAGAGCCACACTGGAAACCACCTTGGGCATGAAGGATGGATTGGTCCTCAGAGATACCCTGTCCGCATGAAAGATGATGAAAGGCTCCACTGCCATAAGGGCCTGTAATTCAGATATCCTTCTAGCTGAAGTGATTGCTAAAAGGAAGGCTGTTTTCCAAGAAAAAAAAAATTAAGTCTGCAGTAGCAGCTGGCTCAAAAGGAGGTAGAGTGAGCTTCTCCAAAACAAAGTTAAGGTCCCAGGCAGGGGTAGGAACTCTCCTGGGTGGTCTCAAGTTCTTTGCCCCTCTGAGATACTGCTTGAGCAGGGGATGAGAAAACAGGGGTGGTTCTGTGTTATAGTGAGCTGAAATAGCCGAGGCATGGATTTTAATACAGGAAAAAGACAGGCCTGCATGGATTTTAATAGAGGAAAAAGAAAGGCCCTTGTGAAGCATCTCAGTTAAGTACTGCAAAATCTGAGGTAAATTGGGCACTGCCATGCTCATTCCTAAACAGTGGTTCCAGGCACAAATCTTTTCCATTTGTCAGCATAAGATTTTCTAGTACTAGGTCTTCTCGCCATGAAGATGACATCCATCACAGGTTTGCTAACTGATGCTAAGGGTGAATCTAAGTGATTAGCCAGGCTGCAAGTTTCAATGTTGGAAGCTGAGGGTGCAGAATTTGGTTCTCCTGCTGACAGAGCAAGAAAGGTGACTGAGGCAGGTGTCATGGAGATTTGTGTGACACACTGCGCAGGAGTGGGTACCTGCATTGGCGTGGCCAGTCTGGAGCAATCAAAATCATTCTTGGTTTGTCCTGCTTGACTTTTAGCATAACGTTGGAGAGCAGAGGCAGAGGGGGAAAGGCGTAGACTGATAGGTTTTTCCAGCTGAAGGACAGAGCATCCACTTTCTAGGCTTTTTTGTGGGGAGTCCTTGTGCAAAACTTGTCCAACTGGTAGTTCTAGGGGGAGGCAAATAGATCTCTGCGTGGGCTCCCCCATTTGCTTGTCAACATGTTGAAAATCCATGATTCCAGTTTCCACTCGTGTCGTTCCATGAGATTTCTACTTAGTCTGCCAGTGTATTCAATTTTCCTGGCAGAAACTGAGCTTGTAGGTGCACTTGGTAGCGCAAGGCTGTGTTCTACAATGCCATGGCTAGTCTGCAGAGGGGGTAGGAATGTGTACACCCCCCCCCCGCTTGTTTATGTACCACATAACCGTGTTGTTGTCTGTCTTTACCATTAGTTGTACTGGAAGAATGTAGTCCTTGAAGGCTGTCAGAGCATTCTGTACAGCCAAAATTTCTTTTTGATTGACATGTAGGTGCATTTGATTTGGGTTCCATTTGCCCCGAATGCACTTCCCTGCCAGGTGAGCGCTCCATGCATAGTCTGATGCATCTGTAGTTGGGCAGCAGGGGGTAGTGTGAATGGCAGTCCCTTGTTTTGGTAGCAGGCCTCTGCCCACCATAGGAACTCCAGGCGTAGGCAAGGTAAGATAGGAATCATTGTTTCCAAGCTGTGACAATGTTGACTCCATAGACTTTTTAAGTACCACTGTGCATATGGAATGAGAAGAATGCAGGAGGCCACTTGTTTGAAGTAAGTTACCAAACAAATTTGCTTCTCTGGCATGAGGAAAGTCATCTGGGCAGTTGTATTCAAGCTTGCACCCAGGAATGTAATCTGTTGAGAGGATACAGTAGTGATTTCTTTTCGTTTATGGTGTGCCCCAGACAAGTTATAACCTTTTTATACAAATGCCAGATGATTTAGAAGTATGCCCTGGTTTTCTGCCTGAATTAGACTATCGTCCAGGTATGGATATATCTGAATATTTCTTTGCCTGCAAAATGCAATTACTGGAGCCAGGCACTTTGTGAATACCCTGGGCACAGTAGACAAGCCAAAGGGCAGTGCAGAGAACTGATAATGCAAGTAGCCTGCTTTGAAGCGTAGGTATCTTCTGCAAGATTCCCTGATTGGGATGTGCAGGTATGCTTCTTATAAATCTAGAGTTGCCAACCAGGCATCTTTGCCTAGCATAGGAAGTAACTGGTGAAGAGTCAGCATCTTGAATTTTGGAATGTCCAGAAAGGTGTTTAGAGTAGACAGGTCCAGAATTGGATGCCATGATTTGTCTTTTCTGGGTACCAGGAAAAGCCTTGAATAGAAACCTTGTCCCTTTTCCTCTTCTGGTACCGGTTGAATAGCCCCCATGTTTAAGAGAGAAAGTACTTTTTTTTGAACCTCTGCCCACTGACTTGGGGGCAGGTCTGGCCACCAGTTTGGTGTTGGCAACGTGTGGAAATGAAATCTGTACCCCTGAGACAGTATATTTAAAACCCATTTCTCCTGGGTTATGAGTTCCCAGTTTTTTGCATGAAGAGCAATCTTTCCCCCCAAAGGAGTGGCTAAAAGTTAAGTGCCTGGTAATTTTAAAGGAAAGTCACTGAGACGGTTTACCATAGGGGGGTGACTTGTTATATCCAGATTTGGAAGTGGAGGCCCCCCATTGCTTAGTTCTGAGAGTCCCCTGGGACTGAAACCTGGTGCTTTTGGTGTGTCTGGGTTTGGCTTGAGGATCTGGAAGGAGCTGGAAAGGACCAATTCTTAGTAGGCCACTGCCTACTAAATTCTGGAGGTTGCACTTCTAAGAAATCGTTTACAGTTTGCCTAGATTTAGCTTTATCTTCTATCTTTTTTAGAACTTCTTCAGCCTTACTGCCAAACAGGCGGTCCTGATTTAAAGCAGCATCCAACAATTTCGCTTTAACATGATCAGGCAGAGATTGCTCATTAAGCCAAGCATGCCTTCTAAGCACATGCCCAGTAACAGCAGCCCTGCAAGAGGCCTCTAAAGAATCAAAACCACATTGCAAAGTATGTTTTCCAACTTGTTCAGCAGAATGCAATAAATCCTGTAAATTTTTATTTTCACAACAGTCAGAAATCAACAATTTTCTGTTTAATCAGTCCAATAATATGCTGTTGATATTTTCACATATGAAATTGGCAGTTTAAAGCCCTGATTGCCAAGGTTACAGACATATAAACCTTTTTACCCCATCTAACTAGTGCCCTGGAGTCTCTATCAGAAGGGGTAGGATTTTTAGCAGTAGAAGCCTTAATGCCCTTGGGCCCCTGAGAAATGGTTTCTGGATCTGCAACAGGATTTTTGAAAATGAACTTGTGGGACTCAGGAACCCTGTAGTATCTGTCAGGTTTACTAGGAGTCGGGGGCCATAATGGATTCCGAAAACACAATCATCAACAATGTCTAGTACATGAGGTATAGCCAAAGGCCTATGTTAAGGTACAAGAAGGAAATCCTTAAGCCTCTTTTTTGAATCAGAAAATTCCTGACTTTCCTATTGGAAATGCTCCCTTAAGGTATGTAAAGTTTCCCCAAAAGAAAAGTCCTCGGAGGGGGGGGGGGGGATCCTCTGCATCAGAATCCTCACAAATAGGTATGGGCAAATCCAGGTCATTAGAAGAGTCAGAAGAAACAGAGTCCTGATCAGAAGATTCATAGTCAAGCTCAGCCCTTGGCCACTTAGAAGGGGGGGGGGGTTGGCTACCCCTGATTAGAGGAATTAGATCTTCAGCCATTTTGATAATTTGTTTTTTTAGGCATAGGGGCCTGAACATGTGGCCTGGGCATCATTTTTATAGACATAGATCGAGATTTGGGCCTTAGTACTGAAGGTGGAGTCTGTTTAATACGCAAGTCTGTAGGCCTGAAAACACTCTCAGAAGCCGGTGCTTGCACTGCGGCTCCGGACCGATCCAAGGTAGAGACATCTGCGGGTTCCATAGGTGAAGCATCTCGCGGCATACTGGACTCCGAAAGGGTCTCAGTAGAGGCCAGCGAATCAGATGTAGCGGGTATCAGGGGCTGCGAAAGTGCCTCACTGAGTACCAGCGAACTGGCAACTGGCTTAGGAGACGCGTCATCGGCAGTTTTGGACCTAGACGGCCTGTCTCTGTCTTTATCTTTGTGTTTTTTCGGAATCCCGGTAGTCGGATGGCTTAACCAACGTCATTTCTGGATAATTAAACAGAGAACCGAAATGCTTAGAGGCAAAAATGTACAGACAACAGATAGTGCGCTAATTAAATAAAGCACAAAACTGACAGCAAGGTACGTCATGGTCAGGGGCTAGGCAAGGAATACAGTACAAATGAAAATCTTTATGAAGTATTTGCTTTCCACAAGTAATGCAATTATTAACTTTTACTGACATCGGTAAGGAGCAAGAAAAAGTTTCCACAACAGGGTACTTGGCTTTAAGTTGAAGACTTCAGTTCTGAAACTCGAAAATGAAAATTTCAGGAGTCAGCCGACCTGCATTTGCGAACTGCTTCTGCTTCAGGCACCATACGGCAAGAAATACTGATGTAATGGCGTCGGCTGCATGTTTTACACCCCTGACGACCTGACATCATGGAAGAAGGGACAGAAACCGACGGAGGACCCAAGACTTTGTTAATCAGGCCAACTGAGGGCAACCTGCCAGCAGATTACCCAAATGTAACAATTGCAATAGTGAAACACGAAGATCATCATGGAATATAACCAGAGATCCTGTAGCGGTACTAGAAGTATTTTGGAAAATGTATGAAATCTGTATAAAGCAAAGAATATTTAAGTTATTCACTTATTTATTGACATTTGTTGACCAGGAAGTCCACTGAGTCAAAATAACCTATTTTTAGTGGAGGTCCAGGGAGAAAAGCTCCTCAAACACTTTACAATAGCAAGAAGCATACACAAACATTGCAATGAAAATAATGACATATAACAACAATGGACATTTGCAATATAATAAAAGGTCACTAATTATAGTAATCGTCACAGTGTAGACATTTTACATAAACAGAAAGCAAAAAAGTGGAAGTGCAATCAGCAAGAGGCAAAAAGTAGATTTATTCCGCCTTTAGGTAATGGGGTTATGATAAATTTTTTCCATATATTTGGTACATATGATTCGGAGATGCAACAATTGATAAGAATACTGACTGGGTAGGCAACTGATATGGCTGTAAGTTGTGCATATTTGGATGGAAGTTTATTAGGAGATGGGGAGCAAGGTTTCAGTTTGGATAACAGTCTAAGTACTAGGGATGTGGGTACTGGATGTACATTGAAATGAGGAGCTGTTGTGTTAGTATTAGAAGAGTTTGTTGGGGGTGATGACAGAGGGATGTTGTTGCATTGCATTGAGCTATTTGAGTGTTGGGAGTCTAGGTTTCTGTCACCATTGGGATTACTAACTAGTTTCTGAATGGAAGTAATAAAATGGGTATTAAACATATTGGCTATTTGTTGTGGGTTTTGTCTGGGGAGGGTGTTGGGTTATGTAAGGTTCCAGGATGTAGTAATAGGAGATAGATTTCCAAAACTTTTTGGATTGTTTTGTTGGTTGGTTAGTTGTACTGAGAAGTTGTTCTTATCAATTTTTACTACTTTTTTGGCCTTATTATGGAGTTGCTTGAAATTTTGTTAAGTTAAGAGAGTTTTATTTTTCCGCCGTTCTTTCCAGGCACAGTCTCTTGTAAGAATTATATGTTTAGTTGATTTTGTAAGCCAGGGAGCATGGTTAGGTTTTATACCTTTGGTGAGTACTGGTGCATGGCTATTCAGAGTATCTAGGAAGACTGTGTTGAAATAATTTACAGAATCATCTAAAGGTAGTGTTTTTATTAGGGCCCAGTTATGAGCTTTTTGGATGTTGTTGAAAGTAGTTTGAAGTGGATGAGGTTCCTGGTTGTTTTATATGAGTTTTGGGAGTTTGGGTGTGGGTTCTATGGGTATAAGCTGAAAGGTGGGTCACTTAAGGTGTTTGCTAACGTGCTTGAATTAGAGAAATTCTGAGGATGCGATACTAATATCCAATCTAATATTGACTCAGACTGACTGGATATGTCATGTGTAGGGGGTAGTGATAAGTTGAGTAAAGCTGTACAAGTTTATGATGTTAGATGGAGAGTCTGAGGGGAGGTTTTGTCAGTTTATGTTAGTGTCTCCTGCTATGATAGTTTCTTGTGATATATTTTTGTTTGACCAGGATAAGAAATATTCAAGAATGGAATATTGTGGCTTGGAGGGATGTATAGTACAACTATGCATACTTATTATTAATGTGAAGAGATGCTATTAAGAATTCCATGTTGACAAAGTAATTACTGGTTTAGTATATGTAGTAATTAGAGATTCTTTGTAAATTAATGCTACACCCCCACCTTTTTTCTGTAGTCTATCAGAGCGAAGCATACTGTAGCCTGGTGGGAGAATTTCAGTGTCTGTGATATGTGGTTTTGGCCAGGTCTCTGTTACTACTACAATGTCTGGTGTATAAAGTGATAGCCAGGCATGAAATTCTGTCGTTTTATTACATATACTGCATGTATTTATTGTTATCAAGTGAACATTTTGTTTGTTATTAATCTGGATATCAGTAGGCTGGTTGTTAGATCCAGGGTTGGGGTGAATGTCATCGCATTGTGATAGAGTGTATAGGAGATGTATTACACTACATGAGAAGTAAGATTTTAGTCATAGGTTTAGGGAAGGCTCAGTAAGATAGCTTGAAGTTGGTGGGTGATGTATGTAATCTGGTTAAGTACATGTAGCTACAAGAGAATAAGGAGGGGGAGACAAGACAACTCTGTATTGTAGTTTTTGATGGGGAAGTTAGGGTGGAGGAGGAAAAAGATGACACGTATAAAAAGGTATGCGGGGAGGTTGCATGGGTTAATAAAAGCAATAATGTAAAGAGGGATCAACAAAATCTCAGTAAATATGAAGCTTGGAATGATAGGAAGCCTATATCATTCAAACCAGCAAGTTGAAAGAGGTACCGAGCAGCTAGTAACCAAAAAAAAAAAAATCATTAGTTAGTATCCTATCCCTGGTAAAATTCTTCCTCAGTCTTAAATGCTTCTAAAGTGAAAGAAATAAGAGAGTCGTCATTCCAAAATTATACCAGGACTGGGATACTAACTAATGATATTTTTCCTTTGGTTACTAGCTGCTCTGTACAGCTTTCAACTTGCTGGTTTGGACGATACAGGCTTCCTATCATTCCAAGCTTCAGATTTACTGAGATTTTGTTGATCCACCGATGTGGATATCTTAGCAAGCAAGAGATGAGGGTATATGCAAGGCCACTATACGAGTGGTCCACCTACTGAATTTTGGTTTAAGTTTTAATGTAAAGAGGGAGGAAAGGAGATAGGAAATGTATGTGAAACATGACATGAGTAATGTGTAGAACTGTAGTGCTAGGGGTTGTAGTCTACTGAAATATCAGTGTATAGGAGGAGTGTAAGTGAGGGTGGAAGTTGCATGCTTTGTGTAAAATCAAAGAAATGTGGAAATCAAGAAAAAGTACAAAATGGAAAACTTTAAATGTGCCAAGGTTAGAGGTAGAGGAGGCCCAATTACTAAGAATAGGAGGAAATGAGATAAAAATGGTGCTGTATAACTAATCTACAGGAAAGTCTCTAGCAAGAGACAGCTTCCTAATTTCCAAGGGAATGTTAAGAGGGAAGGAAGTCATAAAGATCTAGAAGGTTTTTGTTTAAAAGGAAGAGAAGCACCAACATCCTGGAAGCTGTGATAGCTTTAAAACCCAAAGATGGTAAAGAACCATCAGATCCAGCGTCACACAGGCCCATTTAAATTCTAATCTAGGATTATAAAGAGTTTTTGTCAATAAAAACTAAAATAATGGCAAAGGTGTTGTAAACTTGATAGATGCAGATTAATGTGGTTTTGTGGAGGGGAGGCAAATATTTGTAACATTAATAAAATAATAATGATCAACAGGGAAGCAAAATCCAAGAAAATACCACTGTTGACAGTGGGTCTTGATGCAGAGAAAGCATTCCATGTAACCTGGGATTTTTTGTGTATGGCAATGAAAGCATTTGCATTTCCTGACGAAGGTTAATTAGGGGGACATATGAGGGATCAGAGGCAAAACTAAGTGTGCGTGGGGTCCAATCTAATTAGTTTTGTTTGAATTGACAAACCAAGCAGGAGTGTCCTCTTTCCTCGTTATTTGCGTTATGTTTAGAACCATTGGCAAAAAAAAAAATAAGGAACTCAGAAATTCAAGGATAAATTGGTATGGTAATCAAGAAATGTGCTGGCTTTATTTGCTATTATTATTTTGTACCTGATAAAACCAAAAAAGGACATTTCAGTGTTATGGAAAATTTTGAGACAGTCTTTTTGGGATACAAAATTAATGAAGACAAAACAAGGGCAATAGCTGTGAACTATATATCCACACAAGAATTGGTTCAGCAATACCAAACTTTACGAGGACATTATTAAATTAAGTACTTAGGAGGATGGGGTTTAAAAAGTATTATGTTATGGCGGTATTATGTTAAGGATATGTGGGAAAAGACTTAAAAAAATGATGATACAAAAAAAAAACCTGGAAGCTCTGTTGTATTGATTTGGACAGCAAGATGCAAGCAGTAAAAATATTTTTAGTCCCCTTAATTTTATACACAAATCAGGCATAATTTTATCAACCAGAGAAGTTGCGATTAGCAATTAATAGAGAGATGAATGATTTCATCTGGGAGAATAAGACGGCAAGTGTTAAGTGGTCTAAGTTGATCCTTCAAATGGAATAAGTTGGTTTGGGATTACTAGATTTGAAGGAGTTATTTCAGAGCTGCACTGTTAAGGCTCCTATACACAGCATAAGCAGAAATTAATGATGATGAAACATAGGGAAAGCTCAAGAAATTAGGAGAGACTATTACTTGGATCCTTAAGAACAACAATAACCATATATAATATTATATTCATAAAAGCAGCAGAAAGTATTCTGAGAACTAAGCCAACATGGGAATGGAAAATAGAGATTCTGCCAATAGGGATAAGTGCAATTAGGAGTACAGGGAACAGGCAAGAGAGAGCTGGAATTTACTGTAGATAAAAAAGGATTTTTGACTTGTGTTTATATAGGTATTTTTATACTCCAAAGAGGTCTCTCAAAGAATTTTTCCTCAAGTAAATTACAAATGTTGGAGGTGTGATGGGGAAGAAAGAGGTAATTAGGAACATATTTTCGGGAGTGTAAAGCGTTGGCAGACTTTAAAAATCCACTAGGACAAAACATACAGATCTCAGTATTGCAAAGAAACGCACACCACACCAGGATAAAGTTTGAATTCTTTACTGATTCATAGGTTCATATGTGTGTACTAGGCTAATGGCCCTGGAGCTTTTACAAGCCTAGTCCATAACATTACCCTGGCATCGTGCCACCCGACCTTAGTTCCTAGCGTCTCTGTCGAGCAGAGCCACTGGAGTGATCCCCGAGTTGAAGTTTCTATTTCCCATCAACTCATCAAAACTCCTCTTGAAGAGGGCCAGTGAGGTGCTCTGCTTGATATGTATGGAAAGTACATTCCATAGCATGGGCAGTCTCTGGGTTATGAACCTGTCCCTCCAGCATGTTCTGTTGATTGTGGTAATCAGGTTGAGGTCTCTGGAGCGTGTGGTGCGGAGGGATCTGGATTTCTTTAGAAGTAGCATTTCTAACAGCGCTGGTTACACTACCACCTTTCTAGTATCGAACATTTTGCAATGTATCTTAAACGGTAGTGTCTCAGTAAACTCGCACTGACTCCTAAGGCAATGCGTTTAATCTTTGCAGTCTTTTCCTGGACAATTTAACAAAACAAAGTCTAATTCTGTGTTAACACACACACACTTTCATTTGAAACATTTCCCTAATTAAGTTATTCACCTTTACAGCATTGTAGTATTTACTGCCAAAGGGAGAAAGTAGAAAAGCAGCTGAACTCAAATAGAAATTACCATCCCTTTCCTGTTTCAGTGGAGTTTTAAATAGACAAAGGCACAGACATTGAAAGGCTCAAGTCCACAGGACAAAGCTGAAGGAAAAAGAAATGTGATTTAACCCCTGCTCTGACCACAAATTAAAACGAGTCATCTGTCTCAATTGCACTGCAAAAACATTTGAAACAGTCAACAAAGTCAATGTGTCATTTTGTGGAAGGTCTCCAATTAAGACCTGTGAAGATTGACCCAAGTGAAAAGGCCATCCCATAATAAATACCTCTTCTGCAGTATCTTCTCAGTGTTCACAGAGGTTAACCTACTACCAATTGCACTGTCACAGAATACTTCAAAAATACATTTGGCCACCAGATTTTTATTTTGTTTCCTTCTAGTCATGCTCAGAAACTGCAGCACCACCAAATGTTCCAACTCTGATTTCCTTACTGCCTTTTAAGATGTTGTGCAGACTTGCACACAAACTCTGGGTCCATGGCATTAAGTTTTTTATAAATTTTCCCTGCTCCGATGGCTTTGACCGTCTTCTTTTTAGCGCTCTTTTCTCTGCTTTTGTTGTTGCCCATTATAAAGAGCAGACAAATAGAAATGCCACAAAAGTAGGATTCTTCAGACTGGGAAGAAGTCTCGGAGCTTCCTTAAGAAGGTGGACCCTTGCAAGAAGATGTAAAAACATCCCCAGCCTTTGAGAAGTCTTTTGGGTCTGTAAAAGACTGACATGAATTCACACTGCCGTTCACCATGGGCTGCACAGGGTTTACTGGTTTCAATCTTTTCACTTTTCATTTTACAACGCTTCTTATTTTTTCCAGGTGAGAACTTCAATGGTTCAACAATGAATAAATCATCAGGACCCACCATCTGCAGTGTGGAACCGGCAAGATTTTGAGTGCATCATTGGGTAGGAAGTTTGCCTTTTAAGATTCATATCATATGAATAGAAGCAACTTTTAGGGCTTGGGTAGTGATTGCTTTTTTTGTTTCTGGGTCATGTGACTGGGCCACACTTTTGCAGTGTAGTATGCACAGAATTAACCCCAGGATCACACAAAGCACTAGTGATACTGCAATGTAAGCCTGTCAATCAGAAACCTCTTGCTGCAACTTGACTACAGTTGCGGACACGCTCGTCACAAGTTGAGGCATGTTTGCTAACTGCTCCTGCAGCAGCTGAATAGCCTCTGTTTGCCGCTGATCCTGCTCCTCTGCAATTCTTGAGATATTTTGAAGTCTTATAATAGTCTTGTTAAATGCCTTTTGCATTTCTTTCATCTGTTTTCTGTATCTCTGACTTAGCTCTTCCAGATAGCGGCTACTAAGAGACATGTTAATTTCAAGAGCTTTGATGTGGTTATTTAACTTCCTAAATACAGACTCCTTCTGACTGGAGCCATGCACTTGGTTCCCATTAGAGTTCACTAGTTCAGACGCATTTTGGGATTCAGCGTAAAAGTCTGTGGCTGTCCTCTGCAATACACTAGCGAGCTCATCAGCTGCTTGCTCCTCCTCTTCCTGCAGATCCACTGCAAGTGACTGCATCAAAGTATCCATCGGCTGTGTCTGTGTCTTGGGCTCCTGCAGTTCCAGTACAGCCTTGTCTTTTTCAACAGCCTCTCCCCACTGGATACAGTACTTGTCAACTCAACTAACGTCACAAAGTCCTTGACCTTAGCTTAAACATTTAAACTAAGATTTTAACATTATTTAAAATTTAACATTAAATTTAAAATTTAACATTTTAAAATTTTAACATTTACATTAAGCAATAAATTCATTTCAACACATTCATTAAAGTGGCCATACTGCATTCCTTAATTCATACTATTTTACTAAATTCATGCTTTTCATTAAGTAAAATTTCATTTTGCCAAATTTATCATAATTTCACTTTTTGCAGTACTTTTGATTGACCCTACATGTATATTAACTAGCACATTATATAAAATAACATTTCAAAAATATAAATGAACCAAAACAACAGAGAGGGGATGAGCTACTTGGCAATTTAACCCTGTTGGAAACAAAGTGTATAATTAATTTCAGGACATTACATCCTAGGGGGTTAAACATGGAATTGGATTTAAATGTTAACAATTAATGAGATGATTTTACAAACACAGCTGTTTAAATGCAATGAGTAATATAGGACAAGTATATGGTTCACTTTCAGCACTACGGTTCAGTTCGGGCTAGCCCAGATATGTGGCACAGTTTACATGTTTATATATTTATAGTATAGATTCACTTTAATGAATGTGTTGAAATTAATTTATTGCTTACGTTAAATGTTTAACTGGAATCAATAAATTAGTTAAATGATTGATGTTACAACATATAAGAGATGGCTGCTTGATGTAAAAAAATTATTCCTTGAAGGCGTAAGCTGAGGTACCGGACACATTAGTAAAGAATTCATACTTTATCCTGGTGTGGTGTGCGTTTCGTTGCAAGATTTTAAAAATCCCCCTTCAGACTACTCTTGTCAGAAATAAAGATTTTTTTGAGCTATGATACAGAATCAAAATTCCTAGACATAGCAAGGCCTTGTTGAGTTTAATTCTGGTGGCTGCCCAAAAAGCATTTACTAGAAAATGGAAATCAAAGTCTAAATCAACTGTACTAGTAGTAGTGAATATAGTAACAGAGATAAAAGTACTAGCGTGGAATCTGTAGAAAAGGATAGGTGCAAATTACATAGAAAAAATGAGAACTTTGGAAACATACATGCAGAATAATGTTTTGGAGGAGAAAAGAGGATTATGGGAAGGCAGGAATTGAATGAGCTACATAATGTTTGACTGACAATGACTGTATAGAACATTATATATGCTATATAATGTTTGCATCTGGAAATATGTCATATAAATGAAAACAAACCGCAACAAAATGTATGACTGCCTATGTCATAAATAATTCAATACAAATGTTTCTTTAAAAAATGTCAAACAGTAGTTTAAGGGTGCCTTGATGACTATCTTATGTAAATTAGCCATATGATGAAATCTCTTCTGGAAGGCTGCATGTGAAGTCTACTAGATTTATGAAGGTACACCACAGTACAATACAAGAGAAAAGGATTCCATGTTTCATGAAGAACAGTGAGTCATACACCCTACAGGTGTACTGACAAAGAGTAGCACTTGCCACTAGAAGCAGTAGGTCAAATACTTTCCAAATAGTTCACATGAAATGATCAGTTTCTCTGGTACAACCTTATGGGAAATACTGACAGAACACAGTACATACCTATTGACAGTCGCACCAGTACACACTGCCCAAACCATGTACTTTTTCCTGAATTATAGCAAATGGGGATGGAGTGTTTGTGCATGACAGCAACAAGCTGGACAACATTTTACTTTCATTACAGTTTAAACAGCCAGTCAGAAAGCTGAAATGTTAGTAGAAACTACCTGAATGAAAAGGGGTATTACTTATTCACTGTTACACTAACACCAACATATGGCTTGTCAAGGAGGAGAGTGCACGTGTATTACAGCAGCATTTGGAAGAACATTTCTGCAATCAAAGCAATAATGGTCACAGTAATGTACTATCAAAGTGTTGCCATCTTTGATAGAAAAGACAGTTTGTGTGTGAAGGTGAGAGGCAAGGGACATTAAACGTACTTTATTGATGTAAAATAATGAATATGACTTGCATGTGAGAGCAGTTTAAATGCATTACTGTGGCCATTTGTTTCTTCTTTCATCATTGTAAAGCATCAATTACACATTCAACAAGTGGCCCCTTTGAGGAAGTGGGTAGGTACAATGCATGGAAAATGAAGCGATTACTTTATCAGTCTTAAAAGATTATAGATATGGCTTGTCAAAAAATGGCAGTGCTATGTGACTGACAAAAGCAAATTGAAATACATTACTGTGGTCAATATTTCATAATCACAGTCAAGTATTTCAGATGTAGACAATTAAAGGACACTGCATCTGCTTGATCACAGTGAAATGTTCATTGACACCACTTATCAATGAAAGCAAGGGCATGTGCATAAGAGTACAAGATGAAATACATTGCCATGACCTTTATTCTCACTATCAAACATCAGAGTTGTGCAGATTCAGAAACTGTACATCTTGAGAGAAGATCAGGCTGCATATGAAAGCAAGGGGCAATTGCGTGACTACTGTTAATCACCAATATAGCTTGCAAAGGAGAGGATCTGTGCATATTTGACAGCAACACGATGAAAAACATCACTGTGGCAATTACTGTACATATAAGCGGTACACAGAAATTATCATTATATGGGGGCGGGGGTACGTCATATTAATGTCACGTCCAGTGCTGTCACTTCATAACAGTTAAAGCATTTGCTTAACTGACTTGTCAGGGGCAATGTGTGCGTGCATGTGGCTGGGAAAATACTGAATGAAAATCATAGATTTTACACATGGTTCATTTAGATGACTCTTTCAGAATTAAAAGAAGTGTGCCCATATTAGCAGAGAAACACCAATAGACTACTAAGGCAGCTTTATGTCAAAGGAGAAACATTTTGCTTTGACAACATAGACAAGCACTAAAACTGTTAATCTGTCTCGAAAAGTGGTATTTTTCAGTTTCTGAAATGTTTATATGGAAAAAAGGGAACAAGAAAAAAAAAAAATTACCGGGAACAATATGGCCCTCAGAACTTCTTATGGCAGTTGTTCCATTATCTCTGCATCTAAAAGTAAAAACTATTGCAGTTTTTAACTGATAATCCACATTTGCTGCCCAAAATTTTAAAACAGAAACTGTCAAACTGTTTTTGAGATGCAACCTTGTAGGCTCCACTGATAAGCTAACCTGTCCATTAAAATGTACTAGGCTGACAAGTTTTACCATATTGTGGACCAGATTCCAAAACACTTTCTTTTGGTACAAGTAACTTACGCCGGTGTAAGTCTACCCTGATTCTGAAAGACTTGCCACGGTATAAGGCCAATTTATAAAGCAGGCTTACAGCAGAGACCAAATTCCAAAAGGCTTGCTCTCAGAGACCTACGATGGGCCTCCAAGGCCTTCTACACATGTATTTGCTGCACAAGAAAGATTAAATTAAAAACCTGAAATAAAGCTTGCCAGTTTGGGGTTGGAGGTGGGAGCCTTGTTTTCACAGTGCAGTAGTTATACACTAGGCTAACTACCACAAGACTTTTATAAGCCTAGCCATGCAATCCAACCCAACTGTCTGCCTCTGCCCATCAGAAATATGGGGGCCAGACCTGGGATGAATTTCTGATTTCCCATCCATTGCTTAAAGTTGTTGCACATCTGGTTTAGCACATGCCAAAGAGGGCATTATACTTAAAGATGGGTCTGATAAGGGCCGAATAAAGAAGCACTATGTCTTCCTTGGACCTGAATGCCATGCCCTTATAAGTTTGGTGACATAGAATGATTTTCTTACTACCTTGGCCACATGCTAGTCAAAGGCCAGATTACTATCTATACATGTTCCCAGATCCTGGACTACTTGGTCAACACTTAGGGGTGTGTCTTATCGATGGTGTAATTAGCCTGAGTGGCAGTTTTCCCCAAAAAGCACTATAATGCATTTCAGCATTGAGTTTTAGTCCGTGACTTTGGCATCAGTCATTTGACTGTGTTAGACCCTCTTGTAAGATGTTTGTGTCATGTCGGAATCTATGATAGGTCCCAATTTGCAGTCAGCTGCAAACTTGATCAAAGGCCCTTAACAGCCTTTATCTCAGAGAACAGATCCTAAATAGGAGCAGTCGCAGCATGGAGCCTTGAGGTACCACACTGGTGACTGGTCTCTTAGTACAAGTGCCATCACTAACCCTGACTTCATGGCTCCTGTTTGTGAGATAGCTAGCAATCCCGTGAGTTATTTACCATTTATGCTGTCTCTGTGAGTTTGTCAACTATATCTGACAGAAGTATTGTATCAAATGCCTCTGCCAGGTCCAGGTAAGCAGGTGACCCTCTCAAAGAAGTCCAGCAGATTTAGTAGGCATGATCTTCCCTTGACAAAGTCAAACTGGGTTGTGTCCAGTGTCTGAAGGTTGCATATGTCTTGGTTAATCATTTCCATAATAATTAATTCAATGACTTTGCATTTAGTTAGACTATTAAGTCTATAGTTTCAAGGGTCGGTTGACGATCCACCCTTGAGTACAGGGATAACAGCTGCGGACTTCCACTCTCCTGGTACAAAGCCTGTGCGTGTTTTGAGACTACATTTGATGAGTTACTCAAGGGGTCCTGATAGATCATATTTCCAACTGTCTAGGAGGCATCCCAGAACACTGTTGGGACCCATCAATGCTGCATTTCTGGACTTAGCAAGCACTGCCAGGACCTGCTCCCTGTGATAGCTGAGGGTGGGGGTTATACTAGTAGATATTTCATACAGGGAGGCAGGGATTAAAGTCTGAGTTGAACTTGTCAGTCAAGAATTTGCTATGTCACTCTGCTCAGTGAAGGGGTTCAACACTGGCTACTAGTTTAGCACATGGATGTGTGCTGCCTTTGAGGTTTACCATTTACCTACAATCAATAAGAATACATTTTCACAAAAACATGCAAACATGAAATATCAGTTTCTGATTATGGAAAGAACTTGCATAGGAATGTATCGAGTAAGAGTCTGTTCTCACTGTTTGGACGATCAAACTGTTGAGTAAACTGTACATATTAAATTTAGCTTTTATCAGATGTTTCATGTTCACTTGTTTAATGACTATCTTTCAGAAAACATTTTTCATTTTCAAGAGAAAGGGGAATGGTTTGGAGTTTTTTTGGCAATGCTGTACCTGCAGGAGCTCATTTAGTATATTATTTTGCAAAACTGGTTGGGGGAGGGGAGTGTCAAGAAATAATGTTCAAAACCAGTGTCGAGCGCTATATGGCAGAACAGGTACCCCACACACACACAGTCGCATTTAACATCAATTGTGACAATGAACACATTAGCCTGACATGTTAACCGTCTCACAAACCCAGTTAGGAGATAAAGTTAGTAGTGATAATGTTACAAAAAAAGACCTCATCCCGCCACACATTTTAAAATGTCCAGAATTTTGTAGAACATCCTCGATTTTGCCTCATATTTTTACCCTGTTCCTCATAAAATTTTAGATTTTCCAGTAAAACACTGAGGATTACAATTAGGACCAATGGCACCATAGCCTTTCTGATGACAAGGTCCCTGGATTGGCAACAGATGGAAAACCTTTTCTTGCACTGGGTTTCAGCCTCCTTCATAATGTTTAGCAAATCTGACAAGGTTTGCCTTTCTGGAATTAATGTGAGATTATCCAGGTTGTCAACTTCTGTGGGGCCAGATCAGGGACCAGGGCAAGGACCCTTTGTTCTATATTAGAAAGTTCACTCTCTGAGGCAGCTCCTTGTATTTTCCTATTGCAACGTTGAATAGGAGGGGAAACAGTGTTGCCATGGCAAAAGAGTGCCAAGAGGATCATTTTTGGCTTCTCCTAGGTCAACAGTATGGCAGGAAAACTTAAAGAAAGAAACCTGCCCATTCAATGAAAAGGCACATCTCCTGCAGGCTCCTAGAGTTGCTAATCTTAGGAAAAAGGTCTCAGTTGCTTGTTCAGACAACAGGCAAACAAATTTCCTGCACACCCTACCTGCTGGTCAAATCTAGGAAAGTAGCAATCAGTGGTTTCCGCATGGGTTCTGTACAGTGTGTCTGCTATCTGACTTGCAGGGGTATTCGCCTCTGTGCTGCAATCTCCAAAGTACACATGGCTTGTCTGCACAACATTATGTACCAAACACTGCGGTGTCCTGTCTGCACTTGTAATATTCCCCACTACAAGGCAGGAAGAAAAGACAAGTTTTCCTCATTCTCTCTTCCGATGTCATTTAGACTTGGAGGTTACCCATATGAGCCCTCCAAGCTAGGTCTGAGTGGGGGGGGTCTGTTGTAAGGCTCACTACTGCTTCCAGGGATTGAAAGGGCACAAACCTTGTCCAAGAAACATTGTTGCACCCACCACGAGATTTATTTCTTTATGCATGGCAACAAGGAAGTACTGGCTTCCAACTAATGGAGGTGCTGACTCCATCTGTTTTCCAAGTATCACCAAAGTTTCTGTGTGTGCAGTCATACCATGGGCACCATTAGAATTCAAGCGGTCATGTACCCAGCTGTGATCAACTTCTTTTCATTGGAGCTAGGGAAACATTCTGTCAGCATCTCCAATTAGTGCTGAGAAAGGCCTTGCTCTCATTTGTGTCCAAACATGCTCCCAGAAAAGTCACTTTCTGACAGATCATCAGGGAAGATTTCTCCCTGATGAATGTCAGGCCCGGGACCCTTTAGCACAGAGTGAAATACATGGCATTCAAAGTAGTCTTGTAAAACTCTGCTAGTATAAGGCAAACTTCCAGGTAGGTATAGATCTAAATGTCCTTCGTCCTGCAAAATACTATCACTAAAGCTGGACAATTTGTGAATACTCTAGTTCAATGGACAAGAAAAAGGACAAAGAACTGAGCTGTTAATGTTAGGAATTGTGTGTAGCTTTAGCTTTTGCTTATGAAGAAGTGGAGTAAAGCAACTTTCAAGTCTAAGGCTACCTGAAATGTTCCGGGGGGTATCAGTGGCAACACACCTGCAAAGCAAACATCTTGAATTTATAGGTTCATAGGTTCATACTAGGCTATCTGCCCGAGGGCATTTACAAGCCTAGCCCATCGTTTTGTGGCTTACGCCACCCCTTTAGTATGGGGAACTATACCCATTATTTTGCTGTGCCTCTGTCGAGCAGTGACACTGAGGTAATCCCTGGGGTATATCTGCGATCTCCCATCCATTGGTCAAGATTTCTCTTGAACAAGGCCAGCGAGGTGCTCTGCCTCACATGTACCGGGATTTTGTTCCACAGCATAGGGAGTCTTTGGGTGATGAATCTATCCCTCCAGCACGTCCTATTAATAGCCGTGTCGAGGTTTAAGTCTCCGCCCTTGTGGCTCTGATGGATCTAGATTTTTGAGGTGAAGCATATTCAT